>NW_016808859.1:728523-772294 GCF_001698545.2 Rhinopithecus bieti | reverse complement strand
ANCCTATTGCAGCACTATTCACAATAGCAAAGACTTGGAATCAACCCAAATGTCCATCAGTGACAGACTGGATTAAGAAAATGTGGCACATATACACCATGGAATACTATGCAGCCATAAAAAAGGATGAGTTTGAGTCCTTTGTAGGGACATGGATGCAGCTGGAAACCATCATTCTTAGCAAACTATCGCAAGAACAGAAAACCAAACACCGCATGTTCTCATTGATAGGTGGGAACTGAGCAATGAGATCACCTGGACTCGGGAAGGGGAGCATCACACACCCGGGCCTATTATGGGGAGGGGGGAGGTATTGCATTGGGAGTTATACCTGATGTAAATGACGAGTTGATGGGTGCTGACGAGTTGATGGGTGCAGTACACCAACATGGCACAAGTATACATATGTAACAAACCTGCACCTTATGCACGTGTACTCTAGAACTTAAAGTATAATAATAAAATAATAATAATAATAATTTGAACATTTCTAAAATTCCCACTGCTCATAACATCTAAAAATAAAACAAGAAATTAGGTACAAACAAAATAAAAACTATAGTTATGATAAATATTGCATGTAATAGTTCATACAAAATTAAATTTTTCTACCAAGTTGGTGAGAATGAAGGTTTTAAAAATATTTCTGGAGAATCATTTAGCAATGTGTACTAAAAATGAAAAATTGAGCATATTACTTTACTCCATGATTTCTGAGAATTTATCTTAATAAAGTATTTTTTTATGAAAAACCTGTAAAGATATTGAGCCTAGAAAATGTTTACAATAGTTGGATTAAGAAATTATTCAAATAAAGCATTATAGCCACAAAACAGAAGACAAATTATTAGACACTGAAATTAAGATTTGAATTGGATGGAAAATTACATAGTTCTCTAGAAAATCCCAAAAACCCTGGACAGAAATAAGGTAGTCACCACAAACAAAAAATGTGCCAAAAGATGGATAAAAGAGGTGAAAATTAAGGATGTCTTTAACATTCTGGGTTCTTGAAAGTAGAGTTATTTTATTTCTGAGGAGAGAGGGCATACAATGGTCCATGTGGACTGTCATCCAAAACATAGGAAATGCCACTTGGGACTTGAACTATATGTTGTATAAGGCTGCAAGGAATGTATTTTGCTTACAATTCGAGTTATCTGTAGAAAATATACCTGTCCTGGGAGAATGCACTCATCAATATTCATGGGTCATGACCAAAATAGTGTAGACATTAAAAATATTTATAACAAAAACATACAAGTAACTTAAAAAAAAAAAAAATCCAGCCTTCAAGACTTTTGTGCTTTTTTTTCTTTTTTTTTTTTTGAGACGGAGTCTCACTTTGTTGCCCAGGCTGGAGTACAGTGGCACGATCTCCACTCGCTGAAAGCTCTGCCTCCCGGGTTCCCACTATTCTCCTGCCTCAGCCTCCTGAGTAGCTGGGAGTACAGGTTCCCACCACCACGCCCAGCTAATTTTTTTGTATTTTTAGTAGAGACAGGGTTTCACTATGTTGGCCAGGATGGTCTTGAACTCCTAACCTTGTGATCCACCTGCCTCAGCCTCCCAAAGTGCCGGGATTACAGGCATGAGTCACCGTGCCCGGCGACTTTTGTGCTTTTTGAATAAAACATGTCAAAGTTATGGGAACTTTAGGGATAAAAAGATTATGTCTGGAGAATCCAACTGGGAACTAGCCCACAGGCAGTATAAAATTGGAAATTTAATCCTCACATAAATATTTTTAAGTAAAACTCATTCCAAGTTACCTATCTGATTATGAGAGATCTATTCAAAACTGTGAAATGTTCCAAGGACCTATGATTGAGTCAAGGTTTATATAGAGAGTAATCCTTGAAATAAAATTGTCTCTCCAATGGGATAGGCAAGAAATGTTCTTGGTATAGAAACTCAGACTGCCCTAACAGAGCAATTTGGGAGCTTGGAAATAAGAATACTTACCCAGCCAGGCTTTGTTATTTCTATGAAAGTGACTCTTCTGCAAAGTTTGACTCTGTCCATCAACATGTTACACTCCTATGGGAGGAGTTAAGGCAGTGCATTTTGTTTGCTGAATATAAAGATTTATTAGGATCAGATATGGCAAGATATCAAGTTAAGTTTGTACTTTCTATATATTTTTTTCTCCTTAATTTTAAAAAGGAAAACAAATGTTATCTGCCATTGACCTAGGGCAAGTCTTTTGCAAAGTGGAAAACATATCCTTGTTGGCCAGCACTTGTAGCCCAGAAGATAGTCTTGGAGGTTTTTGGTCTGCTGAAATGCCATTTGGATCCTTATGGAAGTATCAAAAATAAATGAAAATTAATTTCTTCTAGTATTTAAATCAGTGTTAGAGAAGGAAAACTGTTCCTTATTTACACAAATTTCTGCTCCACAGGATTTTATTAGTGCTTTTATTTTATTATTTTATTTTATTCCCAAAGAACTTACATGTTCAATCACCCAAGTTTACAGAGTTCTTGAAGAGATTTATCCACTGCAATATATAATACATTATACTGACTAACAGTTGCTGATTTCTTTTGCTATGATGCATTCTTTCCTAGTGATTCTGAAGTTTTCATTTATGGGTTAGATTACAAAACTAATCTTTCATCTTAAAATTGCTCTATGTGACTGAATATGTCTGTGGCAGGCAGAAAATGTTCCTACTCTAAAGATCTGCACATTTTACAGATGTCTTTAAGGTTGTGGATCCTAAAATATGAATGTTATTCTGATTGTCTGAGTGGGCCCAATCTAATCACTTGGATCATGAAATGCAGAAAACATTTCCTGGCAGGAAACATCAAAGAGATGCAATGGAGGAGGGGTCAGGAGACATGAGGCAGAAGGTCAGTAAGATAGAAGTATAAAGTTAACTTGGCCCACAGTGCTAGCTTTGGAGATAAAGGGTCCTCCAAACAAGAAATTCAGGAGGCCTCGAGAAGCTGAGAATGATAATCAGCAAGGAAATGGGGACTTCAGTCTTATTGCTACAAAGAAGAAAGTTAGATGACAATCTGAATAAGTTTGAAAAAAGATTCTAAGAGTCTTCCCATAAAAGCATGGCAGGCCCACACTTTGGTTTTGCCATTGTGAAACTTGGGGCAGAGAAACCATTCAGAACTGTGAGATAGAAAATGTACATTGTTTTAAGTTGCTAAATTCATGGTAATTTGTTAGAGTAGCAACACAAGGAAAAAAAAATTCACTGTCTAAAACCATATGTTGACACAATTCATATTTGTATTTAGCAAGAATTTGAACAATATTCATGTAAATAAATGTATGAAAATTGTTACTAATGGGTGGAAAGGAAGGTACTACAAAGATTAAGACAAATTTCAGAGTCAGTACATTCAGTAGCCCTTATATCATATACTACTGGAGATAGTGGCCAATAGTTAGAGAAAAGAGCCATGAGAAAAAGAGAAAAAGAGACTGATTATTTGTATCATGTCAACTGTCCAGATAAGGAGAAGCAAAGATGGTGGCAAAAATCAAATTAAACAGGAGCTTATAAAGTTGAATGATAACATATACTATAAAATGATTTGGTTTCAGGGTGGGTAAGAGGGATGAAAGGTAAAATCTGTCAAGTTCAGTGTCTGCATAAGTATAGAATGGCAATGCTATTAATAAAAATAGAAAAGGGAAGGTATCATGGGGCTTACAAAGGCAAGTTGTCTTCATCTCTGTGCACACCGAATTGGAGTTGACATGCATTTAAACAGAGAGGCCCTTGAATCAGGAGTGAACATAGATTTGGAGATCAGTAAGAGTTTAGGTCAGGGATCCAGAATTAGAAGTCATAATCTTAGAGGAGATGAATGAAACTACGGGACATGTACCAAGAAGAAGGCATACCCAAACATGGGTTCTCAGAGGAAGAAGGAGGCTAACACAAAATGTAGAAAACAAAGAGATAAAATAACAAGATGAAACCTTAATAATCGTCAAAGAAAGTGAGGATATTTCGTTTGGGAAGTGGCCGTAAAGCAATTTGCTTTATTAGAGTAAAGAAAGTAAAGGGAATTCACAGTACTTCAACCATGGGTCACTAAGGAAGAAATAGGTAATATAAAAATAGAATTAGTTTTTTTTGTTTGTTTTTTAAGAATTTGTCTGGGAGAACAAGGCTGCAATTGATAGCTATAAATGGTAATAACACTTCAATATGTCAACTTCTCAGAAATAATAACAGATAATAATAATGGGAAACATGATCCTTGATATAAAATATATAAAACAAAACAGCATATTAATAACAGTTCTGAAGTTAGAAAATAACATTTTAAAAGTTAAGTAACAAAAGCCACATATTTAAAGTGTTGTTGATTTTGTTTCTCACCAGTAGATTCCTGTGGAAGTGATAACCAATAAAATGTTGGCATAATATGACATTACAATAATATGAAGTTGGGACAGTAAAATATCAAATGAGAAAACATTGTAGTATCTTCTTGTTATTTTTGTTATCTTTATATTAGATCATTTGAATTTATTTCTCAAGTTCATTCAGAATTAATATCTATCTATAATCTCCCTGAAAAATCTTGAAAAGACACAACACTGCCACATATTAAATCCATGCATATCTCATTATAGTGCTCTCCACTTTATTGTGCTTCACATATCATTGTGTTTTTTAAAACTTGAAGGTTTGTGGCAACCCTGTATCCAGCAAGTCCACTGGTACAATTATTCAAATATTGTATGCTCACCTCGTGTCTCTGTGTCACATTTTTATAATTCCTGCAATATTTCAAATTTTCTCTTTACTATATCTGTTATCATGATCTGTGATTAGTAATTTTTGATGTGATTATTGTAATTGTTTTGGGGGACCATGAGTCATATTGTATAAAATGGTTAACTTGGCCAGGCACGGTGGCTCATGGATGTAATCCCAGCACTTTAGGAAGCTGAGGGGGACAGATCACCTGAGGTTGAGAGTTCAAGATCAGCCTGACCAACAGGGAGAAACTCCATCTCTACTAACAAAAACAACAACAACAAAAAGCAAAATTAGCCAGGTGTGGTGGTACATGCCTATAATCCCAGCTACTCAGGAGGCTGAGACAGGAGAATCGCTTGAACCCGGGAGGACTTGATTGCGGTGAGCCAACATCTCACCATTGCATTTCAGCCTGGGCAACAACAGCAAACTCCGTCTCCAAAGACAAACAAAAAAAGATGGCTAACTTAACCAATAAATGTTGTGTGTGTTCTGACTGCTCCACCAACTGGCCATTCCAGTCTCTTTCCCTTCCCTTGGACCTCCCTATTCCCTAAGACACAGCAGTATTGAAATCAGACTAATTCATAACCCTACAGTGGCCTTTACATTTTCAAGTGAAAGGAAGAATCACATCTCTCACTTTAAATTAAAAGCTAGAAATGATTAAATTTAGTGAAGAAGGCATACTGAAAGCCATGAAAGGCAGAAAGCTAGGCCTCTTGCACCCAACAGTTTGCTTGAGTTATGAAAGCAAAGAAAATGTTCTTAAAGAAAATTAAAAATACTACTCTAGTGAAAACAAGAATAAGTAAGTGAAGCAGCCTTATTGCTAATACAAAGAAATTTTTAGTAGCCAAGAGAGAAGATCAAATCAGCCACGACATTCCCTTAGACCAAAGCCTTACCCATTCTACCAAGGGTGAGAGAGGTAAGGAAGCTCTGAAGAAAAGCTTGAAGTTAGTAGAGGTTGGTTCATGAGGTTTAAGGAAAGAAGCCAATTTTATTACATGGAAGTGCAAAATGAAGCAACAGGAGCTGATGTAGAAGCTGCAGCAAGTTATACAGAAGTGCTAGTTAGGATAATTGATGAAGGTGGCTACACTAAATAACAGATTTTTAACATAGGTAAAACAGCCTTACATTGGAAGGAGATGTTACTTCAGACTTTACTAGCTAGAGAGGAGAGTTCAATGTCTGCCTTCAAAACTTCAAAGGATAGGCTGACTCTCTTGTCAGGGAATAATGCAGCTGGTGACATTAATTGAAGCCAATGCTCATTCACCATTTCCCAAATCCTTAGACTCTTAAGAATATTCTGCAGCACAGGCAGAATAGATTTAAAATCATTCTGTAGCCATAGATCAAGCATAATTTTGACTTTCAAGTCTTATTATTTAAGAAACACATCTTGTAAACCTACATCTGTCATATGTAGTGACTCTTCTGATGGATTTGGGCATAATAAATTGAAAGTCTTTTGGAAAAGATTCACCATTCAAGATGTGAAAAAGAATATTTGCGAGTCGTGGGAGAACCTCAAAATATCAACATTAACAGGCATTTGGAAGAAGTTAATTCCAACTCTCATGGACGACTTTGAGGGGTTCAAGATTTCAGTGGAGGAAGTAACTACACATGTGGTGGAAATAGTAAGATAATTACAATTAGAAGTGGAGCCTGCACATGTGACTGAATTGCTTCAATCTCTTGAACAAGCTTGAATGGATGAAGAGTTGCTTCTTATAGATGAACAAAAAAAAGTTTTCTTGAGGTGAATCTACTGCTAGTGAAGATAACGTTAATATTATTGAAATGTCAGCAAAGGATTTAGAATATTTCATAAACTTAGTTGATGAAGCAGTAGCAGGCTTTGAGAGGACTGACTCCAATTTTGAAATACGTTCTATTGCAGGTAAACTGATATCCAACAGCGACACATGCTAAAGACAATTCGTTTGTGAAAGAGAGAGTCAACTGATGGGACAAAGTTAATTGTTGTCTTATTTTAAGCAATTGCCACAGTCATTCCAACCTTCTGCAAGCCACATGCTGATCTGTCAGCAGCCATCAGCATTGAGTCAAGATCTTCCCTCCACCAACAAAAGGATTACAGCTCTCTGAACGATCAAATGATTATAGCAATCTTAGCAATAAGTATTTTAGAAATTAAGGTATGTACATTTTTAGATTTAATACTATTGCACACTTGATAGACATGATATAGTGTAAATGTAACTTTTATATTACTGGAAAACCCAAAAATATGTGTAATTCACTTTTTTGAGCCAAACCCACAATATCTCTTAGGTCCAATTGTGCTGTCCAGTCTAGTGCTGTCCAATAGAAATATAATGTGAAGAACATATAATATAAATTTCTTATAGCCACATTTCTGCAGTGTAAAAACTAACAGGTGAAGTTAGTTTTAATATATATTATATTTAATCCAATATATCCAAGATACTATAATTTCAATACTTAATTAACATAAAATTATGTAATAAGATGTTTTCATTATTGTTTTATATAGCTCTTTGAAATTCAGTGTGTATTTTACACTTAAAGACATCTCATCTCAGACCAGCCAAAGTTCAACTGCTCAATAGTCACATGTAGTACTGAACTAGACAAAACTAGCATAGATAGTTGTCGATTTCCAATAGAATATTTTATTTCAAGATGACCATTGTATAATTTAAAACTCTGAAAACATTTAGAAAGTCACAATTAACTATGGGATTTAATATTATAATGTTTTAACTCTGTTATAAACATTTTCACCCTATTCTCTTTCTCCCAAACTAAAATTTAATTATTCTAATATTTCAGATTGTTGAAGTTCAGACCATTCATATTATCCTTTATAAACACAGTTTACCAAAGGTAATTTTTTGTAGTTTCCCATGTAAATGAATTAAATGCTGACACCATTCTTTACAAATTTATCCAAACCAAGTTCTGAATATTAATGTATTGCTATGTTCTTTGAACTTAACCAATGTCTACTAGCCTAAGTACCTATAAGAAGGGCTTATTGGTGTTGCAGTTCTTGAGTTATCATGTCCCTTATACTTGAACAACTATAGTAGATAAAAAAGTTTGGGGTCCACACTTTCTCTCACATATAGATATAAATCATCTGGCTTCTGTCATTGGGTGTTGTTAGGCCATTGGTTGTGGCCATCTCATTATCTATTAGCTGGATTTTGTGACCAAGTCAATCCTGGATTTTGTTTTCAAATTTACAAGTGCTCACCTATTGTGTTTATACAAAAATGACAAATAGCCTTGGTATGATACTATCAGGATGTTCTTTTTGTCCCTCTCAATATGTTGTATACATTTCCACTATCTGTAGACATTGCATGTTGCTACATTGGAAGTGAAAGCCTAGCCATGTTGTTTCACTCATTAAAGGTGATTTAATTGCATTGCTTTGTTTCTGAACATATGTTTTTATTTTATGTTGGACCTTTAATAATGTAATAAAGCTATGACTTAATTTTTTCATTATGGACTTTCTCCCCTAAAACATGTTTGGTCCTTTAAATCTGAAGATTCTTTTGTTCTCTCCAAAACTATTTTAAAATTATAATATCTTTAAAATCTTTTAAATATTGATTTTGTTACTAATCTTTCTTTTGGAACATTTTGGCATTTGCATCTTTCTCCTCATCATTACTTCAAGTGCTTTGTTTTATTTAATAAAATACAAATCTATTTATAGGAGGAACTTCATTTTTCAATTTTATCTCATTCTTTTAATTTTACTTTATATATTACTTTTCTCATGGATTTATTTTGGTTATCAGTTTGTTTTCTTAGTTCTGCAGTCTCCATTTTTATCTCTGTTGTTTTATCTTTATATCTTTGAGATCTCGTGGTAGTGAATTATACTTTAACAGTAAATTTTCTTGTCGAAATTTTTTTCTGTTTCTGAATTTTATACATAGAGAAGTTAATATTTTGTCTTACCATTTATCACCTGCCTCCTGCATGTAAATTCTATTCCTTTTACTTTTTTTCCTGTAGGTGTTTTTTTTCCTAGATAATGTCTGTTTTTAAAGGACATTTAATGTAATCTACTTTCTTTATTATACTACGTGGGAAACTTTCATTACTTCAGTGTCATCTTACCTGTAGCTAGTTTGCCTTCCTTGCTGAACTATTAACTCTGTGTGTGTGTGTGTGTGTGTGTGTGTGTGTGTGTGTGTCTACATGCAATCATTGAAGGACAGATCAGTTGAAACTCTGAAAATACTTTATTGGAGAGAGTATTTTTCCTGTAGTATTTTAAGTGTCTTGTTAAATTTTTCCCACCAAATAAGAGTTATATCTCATTGCCATGGAAGGATATTCTTGGAGTTTGCACTATACCCCCAATTCAGCATAACTAGACCATCTGCTTTTATTGGAAGAAGTTAACACAGGATGTTCATTTTCATTGCTTTATCCTGCTAGTAACTGCAGTCACAAAACATCACCAGAAAGATATGAAAAAAATAAAAATATATTTTATTTGGGTTTAATTATTATTTCAATATATATTGCCTGTCTACTAGATAAATTTTACAATAATTTTGCAAAATATTATATGGTCTTTGTTAAATTATATTATATTGAGTAAAACATGATGAGCCTTAAATAATTCTTGTTGCTTTCAACCTAAATTTAATTATTCTGTATTACCAGAATAATTATGCAAAGAAAATTTAATCTGATAATGTAAATGCACATATGTAATAAAGAGATATACATCTTCAGGAAGAAATATTAATTAGATTCCATAGTGCTGATAATGTTATACGTGTTATAAGTAAGAAAGCCACTATTAAAATCCAACTGGGGCCGGGCACGTTGGCTCACACCTGTAATCCCAGCATTTTGGGAGGCCGAGGCAGGCAGATCATGAGGTCAGGAGATCAGGACTATCCTGGCCAACACGGTGAAACACTGTCTCTACTAAAAATACAAAAAATTAGCTGGGCATGGTGGCGAGCACCTGTAGTCCCAGCTACTCGGGAGGCAGGAGAATGGCATGAACCTGGGAGGCAGAGCTTGCAGTGAGCCGAGATTGCACTGCTGCACTCCAGCCTGGGCGACAGAGTGAGACGCTGTCTCAAAAAAAAAAAAAAAAAAAAAAAAAATCCAATTGGTATAATTAAGTTTAAAGAAGAAATCAGAGCTGTACATCATTAATTTTTTCAAAAATGTCAAAGAAGATATAAGGAATGTACATCATTAATTCTTTAAAAATGTACTTACTGAGCTCCTACTCTGAGAACAAAACTTTTCTAGAGTCAGAGTATATAGCAGACAATTAGATACATACAATCATATACTCCAGAATGGGTGGTAGGTAACATATAAGTAGACAAATAAATATTCAATATACTTACAGACTTTATGAAAAATAATGAGTCAGGACAGAGGATATAGAGAGGTATGTGGCTACTTGATATGTTACTTTTCAAAGATAACTAAATGAGTTTATTTGTGCATTTATTTGATAAAATAGTTTGGAGGATTTAGTTTGTGCAAAATATTTTAAATTTATCTGCTCGAGAGTTTGGGTATTTTAAAATATTTTCATAAAGTATAACAATTACACAATAAAATGAAAATATTTTGTATATTTAAAATTTTTTTATTATTATTTTTTATTATACTATTAAGTTCAGGGTAATTGCATACGTGCAGGTTGTTACATTGTATATTGTGCCATGTTGGTGGTGCTGCACCCATCAACTCGTCAGCACCCATCAATTCATCATTTATGATATCATGGTATAAAACTCCCAATGCAATCCCTCCCCCTCCCCGCTCCCCATGATAGGCCCCAGTGTGTGATGTTCCCTTCCCAAGTCCAAGTGGATCTTTGTTCAGCCCACCGTATGAGTGAGAATATGAGCGGTGTTGGTTTCTGTTCTTGTGAGAGAGTTTTGCTAGAGAATGAGGTTTCCAGCCCCTGCATCCATGTCCCTTCAAAGGACAACAAACTTCCGTTTTATGGCTATGCATAGTATTCCATGTGTATATGTGCCCGAACATTTTCTGAATCCAGTTCTGTCCAGATGGGCATTGGGTTGATTCCAAGTCTTCCTATTGGAATAGGCCTCAAGCTAAACACGGTGCATGTCGATCTTGGTAGTAGAATAATTTATAATCCTTTGGGTATTATACCCAGGTAGGGGATGGCGTGGCATATGGTAACTAGTCTAGATCTTTGAGGAATTGCCAGATAGACTGTTTTCCACAGAATGGGTGGAACTAGTTTACAATCCCACCAACAGTGTAAAATTGTTCTTATGTCTCCACACCTCTCCAACAACTGTTGTTTCCTGACTGTTTAATGAATGTGCCGGATAATGTTCTAACCTGGGTGACATGGTATCTCATTGTGGTTCGGATTTGCATTTCTGATGCGAGTGATGAGAGCATTTTTTTCATGTGGTCTGTTGGCTGTATGAATTCGTCTTTTGAGAAATGTCTGTTCATATCCTTTGCCCAGCTTTTGATGGGGTTGTTTTTTTTTTCTGTAGATTTATTAGTTCTTTGTAGAGTTCTGATATTAGGCCTTTGTCAATGAGTAGGATTGCAAAAATTTCTCACCATTTCTGTAAGGGTTGCCTGTTCACACAGATGGTAGTTTCTTTTGCTCGTGGCAGAAGCCTCTTTAGTCTAATCAGATCCATTTTGTCAAGTTGGCCTTTGTTGCCATGGCTTTTGGGTTTTAGACATGAAGTCCTTGCCCATGGCCTGTGTCCTGAATGGACTACTTAAGATTTCTCTAGGGTTTTATGGTATTAGGTCCTAACATTTAAGTCTCTAATCCATCTTGATTAATGCTTCGTATAGAGGAGTAAGGGAAAGGATCCAGTTTCAGCTTTCTACTTATTTGGCTAGCCAGATTTTCCCAGCAACCATTTATTAAATAGGGAATCCCTTCACCCCATTTCTGTTTCCTCCAGGTGCAAAGATCAGATGGCTGTAGATTGTGAGTGGTATTTATTTCTGAGGATCCTGTTCTGTTCCATTGGCTATATCTCTGTTTGGTACCAGTACCTGATGCTGTTTTGGTACTGTAAGCCTTAAAATTAAAAATATTTAATACATCATCAACAAATAGGTGAAAAAACATAGAACATTGTATCTGATGGAATAAAAACAGCACATAAATTAGAGAACACCAGCTCATGTGAAATCTGTTGAAATACATTCAGAGAGAATGAGATAATATGGTAGATAACCAGTGGTAAATTTAGTTGATGCCCAGCCATTAACAAATGACACGTTAAATGATGGCATATAAGATGTGAATTCATTAAGTTTTGAAATTGCTGACATCCAAGTTTATTTTAATAACAAGAAAGTGCTTTGCAGAATGTGCTTTTTTTCTGCTGAAGCCATTGGCTGTCCTGAGGGATAGGGTGCGCTACACACCTTTTAATGAACAAAATCACATATTTTTCAATGACAAAGAAAATCTGTTATTGAAATACTTATCTGATACAACATGGATAACAACGCGTTCATCCTTCGCTATTTTATCAAGAGAAAGTAAACTGATTAGATGTTTCAGTCTTGGCAAACCTAACATCTTTGTGGAAGAATTCAGAATTCAATGAGAAAATTCAGACAAAGTTGGACTGACTAACCAATTTGAACTTTTAATAATTTTTATGAAATTAAAGATTATGCAAATACAGTATCTGATATTTTTTAATGGAGTATAGACTATGGACATATGGAAAATATAGTGATATACTTGTAAAGATGCTCAAATCTGAAAAATAAACTAAATGTGCTGAGAAGCTATTCATCAACTCCTAAATGTAAAATTATGCTAAATTCAAGTAAGTGGGTCATTGGTTAATACCTCAAATTGAAACAAAATGATCATTTTATTTTCAGTTTTTAAAGCTCTATCCTATGTAAGTAAGACACTGAAAGGTTAGAAATACATAATGTTTATAATTTATATAATTATGGGATGAATACATTTCAATATTCTATTTTATAACAAGAAATGAGTATACAATGTTTGGCTATAATATTTTCCATGAAAGGCATAAATATACATCCAAATGAGAAAGACATGTGATTAAAAAATGCACTGTACTTAGAAAACCTCTAGTTTAGAAAATTATAAAATCAAAATGATTTTAAAATAAGATTAATAATTCACTTTACAATGAGCAAATGTTAAAATTGTACCATAGATACACATTTAATTACATAGAAATATTTAATTATTTGGTTATATTAGTGCCTCACATATGACTTTGTGAAAAATAAATTATTTCTAAGCTAGAAAAGTTTGAAAATCAGTTTTATGGAAAATATGGAGCCATTAATGCATTTTGCAAAGGACCATATTTGAATTTAGATAGCTCCTTAAGGCTGGAAAGTGAAAAGTCTAACAAAGTAGGCATGATGGGAGCCTGGGAGTACAGTCAGAACTCTATTATGGAATTGCGGAGCATGAGTAATGAGAATCTAAATTATGCGGATGGTAATAGAAATTTAGACGAGGGGAATGACTCAGATGAATTCAGAATTATTTCTACAATGAAATCAAGATGTTTTTGCTAATTAGAAGCGGGGAACAAGCGTATAGACTGCTTTATATTAATATGGCATAAACATTCCAAGATTGATCATATAATTAATTATTGAATAAATACTACAATTAAAAAAGTATTCTCACAAAACCAAACACCACAGCTTTGTGTCTCATGTGAGTAGTGAAAGTTTCTCACCAACCTCAGGACAGATTTTGCTTAAACCTAAAATCTTCTTTCTAGCTCATGGCAAATACAGAGCCTCTTCAAAATCTCATCAAACTGAAACTATGGGTGGACTAAATAATAAGCTGCTGAGTGAAATCATCCTGAACCCTGAGAGAATATTGTAAGGCAAATGGAATTAGGTAGACTAGGTGCATTGTCCTCACCTCACCATTAGTTGGCTAAATAATGACCCTCATTATTGCAAAATGCATATTTAAGATTGAATAGTCTCTACATCATCTTTGCTGCTGTCTTTCCTCAAATACCTCCAGTGATGCGGAATTTTCTTTTTCTCATAGTTACACAATTTAATTAAAAATAATTGTAAATATTAGAATATTCTCTTTTGATTCAAACTGAAATGACCCTTCCCCTCAGCAAGTGATCCTGGATTTACCCATATTCCAGAGCCATACAAGACAAGGTCTAATTTCTCTTAATTTTTATACTGATTCCAAATATTCATGCAGTTTTCAAATTTACTCAGTTTAATAACAACTTCTGTAGATTAAATATGATAGCTCTTAAGTTCTTGCACTGGTGTCTTAGATAACATGATTATAGCCCTGATTTTGTCCTTTGTGCTATACAATGTGTCTGCAACTCTCCTAGCACCTTACAAGTATTCAGATTTTCCGGTCAACAGTTTTATTGTTCTGCTTGAGTAGGAGATATTTCTTGGCTCTTTCTTGTGTTTGAATCATACTTACACACCACCATGCTAGAAATTTCAGATAAGGGCTAAAGGGACAGCATGAGGGGAATCAGTAACAGTTTGCCTTCCCTGGGAGCTTTGAAAAAACATACTCAGATGCTGCTTACAATTAAACAGTAAAGGGTAAGTGCTTCATCAATTATTCTCCTGTTCATGCTACATCAAGAAGAGGGAACCACCCCCCTGGCCCCCACCATCTACGACTGTCCATTTATGCACAGCCACCCAAACCATATGAAAACAGCTGGAATGGGTAGTTAAAATAGTAGCATGTTTATTTGCAAACAAGACACTCAAGCAGGTTTGGATATGCAACATTAATACTCATGCCAGGTTTCAAGACAGCCAAATCAGCAAGCACTAGATGACAGAAAACTCAAAAAGGACAGGTGTAATTCTTGGCTAGGCTATGCCAATGCATAATTTTTTGATAATCCTTTTTCATTAGAACAACACTGGAATTGTACTTGTTATGAAAAAACAAGCATAAAAACTTGACTTTGAAATTTCCTGCATTATCTGTACTCTAAACAATGTTCAAATCCTTGAACATTTTTCCTAATTCCTCAAATTATTGACTGAGAAGGTTGCTCAGTACCCAAGACATGTATTTTGATTTGTTTTCTAGGAAAATCTCACTTAAATATAAGAAACATACTGATATGGTTTAGCTCATCTCAAATTGTAACCTTCGCATGTTGAAGGAGGAACCTGGTGGGAGGTGATTGGGTCATAAGGGCAGTTTCTCCCATTCTGTTCTCATGATAGTGAGTGTGTTCTCACAAGATCTGATGCTTTAAAAGTGTTTTGCAGTTTCTCCCTCGCTATCTCTCTGTCTCCTGTCACCATGTAAGAATGTGATGTCTAAGGTAAAAAAAGAACCAGCATTGATATCAACAGGACCTAAGTGGAATCCTGGCTTCAACATTTTCTAGCTGTATCACCTTGAGAAAATATTTAACATATTTATTTATACGAGTATATAAGCATATGTTTATATTTAACATATACTTAAACATATATTTATATTTTGTCATCTAAAGTAGAGGTTCTTTACATCATGAAGTTGAGACAAATGCAATAACATGAAAAACAACTAGTATTGTCTCTTTTTTATTTTATTTTTACTAGAATTAACAAATATGATTAACTTCAGGAAGAAAAGCTTTAGATGTTAAAAAATTTCTAATTTAAAAAGTCTCCAAAATAAAGAAAACAAAATTTAGCATAAATCTATTATTATGCTGAAGATTCAGGGGGAAGTCAATTTCATGTCCTTCTAGTATTCTTTCTATTCTTTTCCCTTTCATAGGTATTTTATTTGTCTAACTCTGCTTACAAAGTGTTTTCATGTTTCATCTGTCTTTAAGTATATACTAGCTATTATGAAGCCTACTAGCATTGTATACAATCATGACTTGTATTCTCATCACACGATTTGTCTACCTATTGCCAATTTCTTAATCAAAGAAGAAAACACATTTACAAAGTAAAGGATAGAGAAAGAGGACATGGGAGGGCGGAAGTATACAAACAATAGTATTGTCAGATCATCAAGCATTTACTGTTTTGTTTGCATTGAAGTTAGAAAATATGAGACAGCTCTCTTGAATATTTTGGAAACCAACTAACTCATTTATATAAAGGTCTCATTATAAAATTTTTATTTGCATAATTGTAAAAATATGAACTGTCAAGACTGAAGCCACTCACGTTTTCTCAAAATACAAATTGGCTTTGGTTTCTTTATTATACAAGATTCTGAAATTAGGCCACAGCACCTAGGATGGGAGAAGTGAGGGGATGAGAGTTCTAACTCAAGACGAATATTTGACTGCTGCTGTAGCACTGCTCAAATATCAGTTTTCAAAACAAACAGAAACACACTTTGTTCAATAAATCTAATTAACAAAGTCCTGAGTAATTGATCTCTAAATAGCTTGTTAGTATTTCACTTGAGGTAGAATTTCAAAAAATAATTAGAGCGTGCATTTCTTGGCCATTTTCGTTTCATTAGGGGTAAATTTTGGCATTTTGCTTATAAGTATTTCCTGGGAGAAAATTTTCTGTAGAAAAGTATAAAAGTATGCATAAACAACAAGCATAACTATATAAAATGAACATATGTGTTGTCTTAGATTCTATTTTCTCTTCCTTTTCCATCAATCCTTAACAAATCAGGGTTTGCATATCAAATCTATATAATTTGATCCCTATACCTTATATAACAAATTAATTCTAGTAGGCGATATTGCATAATGATTAAAAGTAGATGTAAGACAAACCTGTTCAAATCTACATTGTGCAGTCATTAATTGTATAACCTTCGACTAGTTACTTCATAGTTTTGAACCTAAGACTCCATGCATCTCTGTAGTCTGCTGCTATAACAAAATGCATTAGACTGGTTAATTATAAATAATGGAAATTTATTTCTCACAGTTCTTGTGGCTGTAATGTTCAAGATCAAGTTTCTGACAGATTTGGTGTCTGGTAAAAGTCTAGTCTCTACTTCCAACATGGCACCGTGAACACTGTGTCCTCCAGAGGGCAATAATGCTATGTTCTCACATGGCTGAAGGAACAGAAGGCAAAAGGAGCAAACACTTCGTGAAGCCTCTGTTATAAGATAATGCCATTTATGAGGGTAAGTCCCTAATGACCTAATCACGTCCCAAAGGCTTCACCTCACGTTCTAATACCATCACTTTGGTAATTAATTATCCACATATAAATTTTGGAGGTGACACAAACATTCAGAACAGAGCAATGTATAAACTATGTACAGCAATAGCACAGTACTCTTAAGGTTGCTACAATGAATATATGGGACCTCCCTTAAGATCTTAGCCAGGCACAAAGGAAGAGTGCGACAAATGTAGGCTCCTCTTGTTTATCATTAAGCTCAGAGTAGCCAGATTGAGCACAAGTGTGATGAGGCAACAAACAATAAAGGGGACCAGAAAAAAAAAAAAAGAAAAGAAAAAAAAGGATCAAAAACTGACCTGAATATTTTCTATTTGACTTTCAAAGTAACAGGTGGTTGTAGAAATTAGAAAAGTGTTTTATTTGTAAGAGACCAAAAGCCCAACCACCAGAGTCTTCACATATGGGGGTATTACTTCCTCATGAGGTGAGAGATAACAAAGTGTGTTGCTGCTAGCATCGTTTTTGTTGCTCAGTGATATCATCAGACTCAAGCTTTTCTATGTTTAAGCTTTACTATTTGTGGCTTTTAATTTTTTTTCCTACATTGAATTTCTTGCTTGCAATAGGACTCTGGCTGCAACAAAATCATTTTTATTATTACATGTTTTAAAAACTTTCTTCATTTTGTGGACACTTCTCTCCAATATTCAGGGAAGTTTTCATGCTGTCATCTTGCCATCATGACAACTGTTTGTTTCTGCTTATGTCTCCTCTAAAGCATTATTATTTAAAAATAATTCTCAGATAATAAAATTTCACATATTTCGTATACATTGGAGCACCTGTCTGTAATCTCTGTATACTAAAAGCCGTGCATTAAGAATGCTTTAAAATGATGCTTTACTTTGTCATTTGTATCTACCAAAATGCTGATTTATCATCTTTCTCCTTTTGTGTATAATAAAAAAACATGAGAGTCCAAAAGTTCCCAAACTTTATTTAATTCAGGTCTATGATTCTGTGCTTCTCAGAGAACAGATTGCTTTTGGAAATTTTTGTCAAAATATAGTAGTAAAATTGAACAAATGCATTTAAACTAAAATACAAAAATGATTTTATTCTAAAAGCTGATTATTTGGCTCTAATATAAAATGAACGTATACTTATAGGATATAGTATGTGGAATATATCATTTTCACATTAAATGACAGAAAATATATATCTCAAGTTTAGATATAAAAACAAATTCCTGTCTCAGTAGATCAATAAAAATTAAGGTCCTGTAACAAACCTCTATATAGCACATATAATGACATGGTAAGTAGTCCCCATGGTCTTTTGCCACACACCAAGTTGTGGTTTGAATCAAGGCTTGAATTGTTAGTCGTGACAAGTATGAGTACATATTCAATATCATAACTTTTAATTCATGTAAAGGTAATTAGATCTAACAAAATGTTATCTTTTATCTCTATCAGGAAATTTCATTGCCATAATTATTATATGAATGGTGTAGTTTTTCACATTTGTCATTTCTCTGCAAATAATTGAGTCAAGTGCAGGACTTTAGAAACTGAAAATGGATGTGTCATTTACAAAACCTGTAAGTTTCATTGATTGCTGCCCTCCTGTCTCATTCTATAGCTGGATAAAAGGTTACTTTCTCATTGATAAACGTCTAGCAGGAAGCATAGCAGTAGAAGCTACTGGTAAAACGTCTGAAGGGGGAAAATGCAATTGTGATATACTGTGGAATTGCAACTGGGGATCTGGTTTAAGACTTCACATTTGAGAAGTGGCTTTATCTGTTTTCTCCCACTTATAAGTCAGTGTTTTATATCATAGGTTATTGCCACAAGATGCTGCAATGGCAGTTCTTAAATTTCTTATAGTCTCTTTCCGACTACTTTTTATCTTAACTGCAACATCGCTTTTCCCCAGGACCACATCTTTTCATATTTTCCCAGCAGAGGTTAAAAATAGAAATAGCTGCCAGTTTTTTGAAGGATCACCAGTGCCCAGTCCTTTACTTAGCATTTCATTGATAGTGTTATATTTATCAGAATAATAATTCCCTGAGTTTGACATTATTATTACAATTTTATATAACCTGAGACTCAGAAGACCTTAATAACTTGTGTGATGTTAGAAATCTAGTGTGTGGGTTGTACATCGCATTTGACTTGTAAAACTTGCTGTTTACCTTTGTCCTCTCCCCATACACCATAATGCCACAAAATGGAGGAAACATCAGTATTCTAGAAGCCTTAATACTGCTTTGTGTTTACTCTGCTTCCACCTTCTCATGTATGAAAAGCTTTTCAGTGTAAATCCTGTGTTATCTTGCTAAGTTTCTCTCCGTCAACTTAATGATGTCATCTGCTATCTGTTGGTCACTCTCTATACTGAGTCTTTGTTCCTGGTCTTGAATGATTTTAATATCCATGTTGATCACTCACTTTATACCTCCATATTAATGTCTCTTGATTAATGTCTTCAAGGTCCTGAAAATCCACTCCAGCAAACTATATTCACATATATGCCTAGGCTTTGTCCTTACCACAAAATGCTTCACATATGAAATATTATACTCCAGCATCTCACTCTTAACACAACTAGTTGTTCCATTTCTATTACTTTGACTGCTTATTTTCTTTTCCTCATCCTTGTATTTCATGTCTTGACATTTTTTAAATTTTAATCTATTAACTCATTTTTTTCAATTACTTTCTCAATAAAGCAAAAGCATAAAACATGAAAATGTCATCTGTTAATTTTTAAAAAGTGTGTGCTAGAAACTTTATATGTGATCACAGCTGAAGATCATAAAAGTGAAGCAAAGTACCCAAGTTCAAACAGGAAATAAATGAGTAAATAGGATAAATAAACATGCCTGCCTTTATGATTCCAAAGTCATGTTTCTATCACTACGCCATGTTGTTGTTATGGCAACAATAAGAGGATATAGTACTTTAGCAACCTTTCGCTTATTTTTGGTGGGGACCGAGTAACAAAACTCTTCTTCTAAATAATCATTTATTTCAAAAGATTGAAAATTGATTATTGGGTTGGGGGGAAGGATGGAAAAAAACTCGAGATATTGTAATGGTTTTTTGACCTCTAAAAGAAAAACTTGAGTATATCAAACATTAAGTGTGTATATCAAACATAAAAATGAGTCTATCAAAACATTAAAATTTGTGTAGTGAGTATATCAAAACATTAATATCAAATCATAATGCGAATATCAAAACATTAAAATTTTATGGAGAAAACATACTTTAAAAGTTTATCTAGGGGATGAAAAGCCATGGAGAAACACTGCTATTAGGTCACATTTCGAACTAGAGCTGAGTCCCCAATTTGTGTAGAATCTATCTGTACTATTTCAGTCAATTAAAATTCTAATTCACCTCAACTTTTACTTCAATATTTATTATTTCTCAGAATACTCAATCTTTCAGCAAACATACTCAAAATCACACACATTTAAACACAGAGTTAATAGATGACCTCATATCTTACCTCATAGAGAAAACTAAAGTTTTTGGGCAAGATATTTCTCAATAGTCTATCCCTCCTTACTTGCCACCCTCTTATATGAATCTATACCCATGCTAATATCTTCTTCCTGTCCCAATAGAAAATGTCTTTCCTCCCTTGCAATCTGAAACTTTGACTCCTCAATATTTTGACACATCAACCCTTTTCTGTGTTATATGTGTGTGTGTATATATATATACATATATATAGTTTGTATATGTATATGTGTATATATACATATATATGTTTATATACACACACACACACACACACACACACACACGCGCGTGTGTGTGTGTGTGTATATAAACAGAAAGAGAGACAGACTGAGTCTTTTTCTAGCTCCCAGGTTGGAGTGCAGTGGTGTAATCTCGGCTCACTGCAACTTCCACCTCCTGGGTTCGAGCGATTCTCCTTCTTCAACCTCCCAAGTAGCTGGGATTACAGACACCTGCCACCATACCCAGCTAATTTTTTTTTTTTTTTTTTTTTTTAGTTGAGACAGGTTTTCACCTGTTTTCACATGTTGGCCAGTCTGGTCTCGAACTGCTGACTTCAGGTGATCTGTCCGCCTCTGCCTCCCAAAGTGCTGGGATTACAGGCATGAGCCACTGCACCCGGCCCATATATTTTTACTTTTTCTTTTGATATGGATATTCTATGTTCCCACCCAAATCTCATCTTGTATTGTAGCTCCCATAATTCCCATATGTTGTGGGAGGGACTGGGTAGGAGGTAATTGAATAATGAGGGTGGGTCTTTCCCATGCTGGTCTCATGGTAGTGACTAAGTCTTGTGAGATCTGATGTTTTTATAAGAGGGAGTTCTCCTCAACAAGCTCACTTGCCTGCTACCATGTAAGACGTGACTTTGTTCCTCATTTTCCTTCCACCATTATTGTGAGGCCTCCCCAGTCATATGGAACTGTGAGTCAATTAAATCTCTTCCCTTTGTAAATTACTGAATCTCACATATGTATTTATTAGCAGTGTGAGAACAGACTAATACAGTAAATCAGTAGCAGTAGAGTGGGTGCTGCTGTAAAGATACTCAAAAATATGAAACCAACTTTGGAACTGGGTAATAGCCAGAGTTTGGAACATTTTGGAGGGCTCAGAAGAAGATAGAAAAATGTGGAAATGTTTGGAATATCCTAGAGACTGGTTGAATGGCTTTGACCAAAATGCTGATAGTGATATGAACAATAAAGTTAAGACTAAGGTGGTCTCAGATGGAGATGAGAAACTTGTTTGGAAATGGAATAAAAATAAAAATTAAAAAATGCTATGTTTTAGCAAAGAGACTAGTGGCATTTTGCCCCTGTCCCATAGATCTGTGGAACTTTTAACTTGAGAGAGATGATTCAGGGCATCTGACGGAAGAAATTCCTAAGCAGCAAAGCATTCAAGACAGTACTTGGGTACTGTCAAAAGCATTCAGTTTTATGTATTCACAAGATATGGTTTAGAATTGGAAATTATGTTTAAAAGGGAAACAGAAAGGAAGCAGAGCATAAAAATTTAGAAAAGTTGCAGCCTGAAGATGCAGCAGAAAAGAAAAAACTCATTTTCTGCAGAGAAATTGAAGCCAGCTGCAGAAATTGGCATCAGTAACGAGGAGCCAAATGTTAATCACCAGGACAATGGGGAACATATCTCCAGGGAATGTCACAGGTCTTCACGGCAGCCCCCATCATCACAAGCTGGGAGGTTTAGGAAGAATAAAAGGCTTTGTGGCCAGGCCCAGTGCCTTACTGCTTTATGGAATCTAGGGACTTGGTGCCCTGCATCCCAGCCATGGCTAAAAGGGGCCAACCTATAGCTCAGGCCATCTTTTTCAGAGGGTGAAAACCCCAGGCTTTGGTGGCTAACATGTGGCATTGAGCCTGCAGGTCCACGGAAGTTAAGATTTGAGGTTGGGGAACTTCTGCCTAGATTTCAATGCCCAGGCAGAGGTGTGCTGCTGGGGCAGAGCCCTCATGGAGAACCACTGCTAAGGCAGTACAGAAGAAAAATGTGGGGTGTGAGACCCCATACAGAGTCTGCACAGGGCACTGCATAGTAGTGCTGTGAGAAGAGGGCCACCATCCTCCAGACCCAAGAATCGTAAACCAAGAGCTTGCACTGTGTGCCTGTAAAAGTTGACGACACTCAATGCCAGCTCATGAAAGCAACCAGGAGAGGTGCTGTACCCTGTAAAGCCACAGTGCAGAGCTACCCAAGGTAACAGGAAACCACCTCTTGCATCAACATGACCTGGATGTGAGATATAGAGTCAAAGAGGATCATTTTGGAGCTTTATGATTTGACTGCCTTGCTGTATTTTGGACTTGGTCTGTAGCCCTTTGGTTTTGGCCAATTTCTCCCATTTGGAACAGCTGTATTTACCCAATGTCTGTACCCTCAGTGTATCTAGGTACTTCCTACACTTTTGATTTTACAAGCTCATAAACGTTAGGAATTTCCCTTCTCTCAGATGAGACTTTGGACTACAGACTTTTCCGTTTATGCTGAAATGAGTTAAGACTTTGGGGGACTGTAGGGAAGGCATGACTGATTTTGAAATGTGAGGACATGAGATTTGGGAGGGGCTGGGGTGGAATGATATGGCTTGGCTTTGTCCTCACTCAAATCTCATCTTGAATTGTAGCTCCTATAATTCGGAGCTACAGTGTGTCATGGGAGGGACTTGGTGAGAGGTAATTGACTCATGGGAGCAGGAATTTTCCTATGCTGTTTTCATGATGGTGAATAAGTCTCATGAGATCTGATGGTTTAACAAAAGAGAGTTCCCCTCCACGTGCTCTCTTGCCTGCTGGCATGTAAGACATGACTTTGCTCTTCATTCAACTTCCACCATGATTGTAAGGCCACCCCAGTGATGTGGAATTGCGAATCAATTAAACCTCTTTCCTTTACAAATTACCCAGTCTCAAGTATGTGTTTACTAGCAGCATGAGAACAGACGAAATACATCTTTCAGCCTCTACTACCTCAATACATATGCATATGCCATCATTGTTTATGTTTGTCTGCAAATAACGATGCAACAATTACTGTCTTAAAAATTTTATTTATTTATTTATTTTTCACACAACAGAAACTCTGAAATTAGGTAGTTGATGTCATTGGTTTAGCAGCTTAGCAATGTCATGGGCTGTGTCTCAATTATTTTGGCCTTTACCTCATAATATCAATATGCAGTTGCAGCTTCATAAATTACACCTCTTAGAGGCCTCCCACAGAATTCTACTTTGGTCATGTTGACCAAATTTGTTTCATGCATGGTTATTGAAACTGCATTAGAGGCTAGAAGGGTGAATAATTTTTCATGCCCCAATAGTGGAAGTAAAAGAGAAGAGGAGAGTTGAACAAGAGTACAGAGGGAGTACAGTCTACAGGACCTAACACACCATTTACGTATACACCAGAGTATTATACAAAGGAGTACAGTGCCAGATACAGAATTTTGAATAGTTCCTGTGTGTTCAGCCTTGTTTCCTTCTCCTCACTGTGTGGCATTTGGTCTCTAAGTCTTAGCCTCTGCAGTGTGCGAATGAACAATCCACTTTCCTGTTTTCTGGATCCTTATCTGTGAACATTCTGAGTTGTGACTTCCTCTGCTTGGAATTAGGAATTATTAATTGTCCTTCCTGACTTAAAAAACAAATTACTATGCATGCTGTTATTCTGCCCCATTTCGTTTACAATTATAAGTGTCTATATATTTTTATTCCTTTAATAACACTTCGATTTGTTTTTGGTAAAGAAAAAATAAAAGTATGTTCAACATGCCATCTTTATCTGGAAGTTTAATACATTTATACTGGTATTTTATGTATCTGTATCTGTGAGAAGACCGTGAGCCCCTGAAGGCAATGACAATAATAAGTTGATTTTTTTTAAATTTTTTAATCTTCGGAACCAACATGGTGTTTAAATGACACTCACTTATTACAAGATGAAAGAGAAAGAGAGAGAGAGAGAGAAGAAGAAGGAGAGGCAGAGGCAGAGGGAGAGGGACAGAGAGGAAGAAGAAGAGGAGGATGGTGGAGGAGGAGTAGGATAAAAGGAAGAGGAGTAGGAGGAGGAAAAAAAGGGGGAAGGGAGGGGAAGAAGGAAATTTGTAGATTGTAATTCAGAGGCTTTACTTGGAAGTTATAATTATCTCTTTCAAACTTTGTGAACCATTAAAGTGAATTTCAAGTATCTGGCCATCAGTTTTCTTCTCCATAAACTTGAAATGATACTGTCTATTTCATGTACCTCAAGTGATTGATATTCCTAAAATAAGATCAGATAATAATTCTGAGCATACTTTTAAACTTTTAAATAGGTAGACAATTTCAGGAGTTATTTCTCTACAAATTTTAACTTCAGCAATTGCTGTATTAGTACATTAACAAATGGATGAATATAAAATGGCATTCAACAAACATTCATTTCAAACCTACCATGTGCCAGGCTCTATTCATGAGGCTGGAGATATAGCGGTGATCACGAGGACCAATTCTAAACCATATGGCACTTATCTTCCCTTACTTTACACTGGAGGGATATAGGGAAAATTGTTTCTGAAGTCATTACAGCTCTTTATACTAAAGACTAACATGTTATATCATAGTGTGTTTCTATATGAGTCTGTGACTTATAAACCAAATGGAAAGAAACTGAAAAATAAAAATCAAACTTTTAAAACATTCTAGTTAGCACTAGAGTTACCAAACTCTGGCTTTATTAAGTTCAAGTCACTTTTATTTTGATAACTTTTTTAAACCTTTTTGTATTTTATAAATATTCTTCTCTCTGATTTAGTATATTTATATTTTACAGTATACTCAAATTAGGATTTTGCTGCTTATCCCTTTTAAAATATATCACTAATCAAGGGATCCAGCATTTAGTCCAAATTCTTCAGATTGGAATGGAAATTGTTGGCAATATATATCCCAAGAACAACTGGCACTTACTGCAAAACAATACCTCTCTTTCTCTTATATATACATAAATATATTTTAATCCATGTATTTTAAAACAATTTCATATATGTCGAGGAAATAAGGAAAAAATGATCACATACAATTATTTCAGGACTGGAATAAGACTGCATTAAAAAGTAAAGAAGAGAGAAAAGATGAACAATGATTGCAGCTTACTGCTTTTCATAAGCTATGTCAAATATTTTCTCACTTAGTCTCCGTGCCAATTGTTGGAGGTAGACATTGTTAGTCCTATAGTTTCTTAACTAATGAGGAAACTGAATTCTCAGCAAGATTAAATAACTTGCCCCAAATTTGTCTGTGACTAGTAGCTCTTTGAAAAAAATCTACTGTACCCCAACCAACACACCTACTTGCTTAGTATGTATTAGGAGGTCTTTATCGTATTCACAAATGGCCTTTTTAGAGAAGGCATAAGAAATACCATAAGCAAAGAGACTACAAACAATCCCACATTATCAATTCACTATTTTTTTCCCACAAATTTCACATTAAGACAAACAAAGACACATTTTCAAGACAGTGTTTCATTAAGAAGAGAAAAAAGACAGCATACCACACTATTATGTAATCCTTCTGTGACAGATTGGAAATTTAAAAATGCTTTGAAAGAACTACACTTATACAGAAGATTATTCAATTTACACAAAGGGAGAGAAAGTAAGTGAATATAAAAGTACAATGCTTTCAAGAGTGAGAGTCTTGGAATTGTAACGATTGACAGACAATTTTAAACATCAGCCGTTTTTTAATTTTGTTTTTTAAATCTAGTATGGATTATGTGCCCAGTGCTCTGGATGCTAAATGGGAAATGACATGTTTACAAGTCAGTAGATAAGCAGCATGGTGTTGCTGGTAGGATAAGAGTATTACATTCTGGCAGATGCTAGTTCAACTTCAGGCAGTGTGCACTCAAGTAGGTTATTTTTTTCTCGCTGAATTTTTATTTTGTCTTTAAAACAATGATTTAAAAAGATAAAATTTAGAAAGAGCTTATGAGAGGACCTGATATGTACTTAACTTCACCATATTAACTGTATCTGTTATTTATGACATTATATACTAAAAACAAGACAACAAAGCCCTTGCCGAAGGAATGTGAATCCAGAAAGAAAGACATACAAGGAATTAGGTGATTACAGTGTAAAATGAACATATGATGTAAAAAGTACATGGTGCTAGGAGAACATATAGATGAGTCATTCAGATATGCCAAAGCATCAGTAGAAACGTTTAGGAAGAGGCAATGACTAAACTGAATGAGGGATGAAAACAGATGAAGGATACAGGAAAGTATTCTCAAACTGGAGGAACTGGGAAGTGGCCAAGTCAAAGCATACTGCAGTGGTCGGCCTGCTGCTGTTAGTCTCTAAAAGTGAATCCTGTGCATGAGAGATACAGAAGCTGGAGAGGAAATCCCATTCATTCATTCATCTTTTGCCTTAAAGAGATAGGGAAAATGTGAGAGAGAAAATACTTGAAGCACCAATGAGTGAGAACAGTGCCGCAGCACTGAAGAAAGATCCACAAAGATCATGCTCATTCAGGGACTAATAGTTGGGATCTGGATGATGGGATGGAGGATCAGGATGGTGTGCAGGCTCTTGGGGAGCTCAGGACAGAAGCTATTTAAAATTGCCATAGAAAAATGTCAACACTTGCCAACGATAATAATACTGCTTTTGTGTACTAGTTAAATGTCAGCCCCGGAATTAAATTAAAAGACTGGTGAATTAAATTATGGCTTGAATTTATTTTTGTTTAAAGTTACTTTATTGTAATTTGACATTTTCTCCCACCCTCTCTGTGTGTATGTGTTTGCATGCATTCCACAGGAGCTGTACGTTAGCTAACAATGGATAGGCCAGGTTTCAAAAAATAAATTTCTTGTTTTATGACATTGAATAGTGAATAAAATTTATGGTATAAAATTTGTGATGCTGGCATGATGAAGACTGTGTCATTCATCTAAATTGACTTACAAATCAGTGACAATTACATTTGTATATCATCTTGCCATTTCTAAAACACTTTCACATTATGAAATGTAATCTCACATTAATTTAGTGTGGTAGATGGAGCAGCTATTCAATAATTTATAAACACTCTTTAAGCAAACTTTCATTGCTGCCATATCACCAGGAGCAAAGAGGGACATGTATTATTATTATATTCACTCTGTAAAGGTGTAACTTGAAACTTGAGAGATAAAATATATCTTGACAGGCAAAATGAATTTGGCATCCCTAGACTGAAAAATTCAAAAAAAATATGTGGACATAAAATTTCAAAATGAAAGAACTTTCACAAGTGTTCTCATTTCAATCTTTATGATTTTTAAAAAGGCCAGAAAGTTACTTTCCTCCAAGATCTCTGAACCACACACATTTTGGAACAAGGTTCTCCTCTGAAAAGCTTCTTTTCAGTACACCAGTTTAACATGGAGTTAAAGTTTAAAAGTTGGTTTTGGAATCAGTAATTAAAACTATTTGGTAGAACTTTGAAACTAGAATTCATAAAGTACTTTTGGTTAGACAGGAGGCAACAACAAGGATTCTAAACTGGAATAGATTGAAGAACAAATTTACTGTATGGATAAAACAATGCTCACTTTCAGTAAAGTTATTTCAAACCACTCTTACGGTCTTTGTAGAAGTTACTACTAATATTGATTGCACTAAACAATTATTGAGGGGCTCAGAGGATACAGAAGATAGGACCTCTGTACTCATAGAACTATGTCTGATATAGCACGTACATATAAAGGAGCATTATGAAAATATTATAATTCAAGTTAGAGAAAACTTAAAAGTCAAAATAAAAAATTCAAAGACAGTAGACATGCTTTCTACTTGTGTACTCTTGGCAATTTATTTTGAAGAGTTAGTATCTATTAAAATATTATATGTAAAAATATTATAAATTATTACAAAATAGATATAATACTAGTAAAATATAAGAGGAGTAACAGAAAAAGGGGATAGAAACTCATTTGTTAGTCAATAACTGAAAATTAAATGCTTACATTAAATAACACTAGTGGATGATTGATGCATGCAGAAAAAATAAATTAAAACTAATTTTAAAATTGGCAAAGTAGCTAGTTTAACATAAAATAAGCTACCAGGAAACTAAGAACACTAAAAGATGTAAAACTGAACATTAAAAGATGTACAACTAGAACAACAACAACAAAAAACTCCTTCAATATCCTCAAAAAAGTTTTTGTGAATTATAGAGCAAAGAATATGCATCTTCTACAGAAACATAGAAAACATAACACAGTGTACATAATTTAAACATGCTATGACACAGTCAAGTTCAGATAAATCAGTAATACAAATAAAGGTTAAAGGGCTTAATTTAGCCATTAAAAAACAGATTCTTCCATTTGACTTACAAATCAAGGCTCAATTATGCACTGCACATGAGAGATAAACCTAAAGCAAAGTGAATTAAAAAGGCTAAAAATAAAGGAATGAGTAAGATGTGTGAAAGAGATAAGAGAGCACTGGTAATGATTCTGAGGGTAAATAAAGTGGCTAGCCTAAATAATATAATCAGCTGGACAGATCTTATGGGTATGTCAAATGTTACACCATAATAATGAAGAATATAACTTCTTGGGTACTCATGCAGCTCACAGAATATGAAAATAAATGAACTAAAAGGAAATATTGATACATTTGATGAAGTAGATGAATTACAAATGAAACATAAAAACTTGTGAAAACTTAAAAGTACTTCTGAAAAATTCAAAAGTAGGTATCAACAAATAGTAACACATCCCTGGTTTTGGTTAGAGAGTCTCACTGTAAGAAGATGTTATCTCTAAGTTGATTTGTCAATTTAATAAAATTCCAAAAGAACATAAAGCAGACTTTGTAAGCAGTTAGATAAGTTGGTTCAAAAGTTCATATGAATAAACAAATAGGCAAGACCAGCCAGTAAAATACTTAAAAGATAAAACCAGAAATTAGAGTATTAAAACAGATAAACAAGATTTCATGACATACTTTAAAGACTCTAATTAAAATAGTGTGGTACCGGTGCATGAATAGAAAAACAAAGTAGTTTAATCATTTGAGGTATGGATCTTATTTAACCTTTTTTGTGTGCGTGAATTGTCTATTCATGACTTTTCTCATTTTTCCATCATGCTTTTGTCCTTTATTCCCCATTAAAAAAAATATTTTGGAAGGACTTTTGTTAATGGTCCTGAAAAGATACTAAAACTCACAGTTTTAAAAATGCAAGTAAAAAAATCATTGAGAAAAAAATTATTTTTTTCACACTAGTTTGTCAAAAATTAAAGTGACAACATATTCTGTTGTAATGCTGTTAGTAAATAGGCATTCTCACACATTGCTGATGGGAATATAATCTGATACAATCCTTCTAGTGAAAAATTTTGAAACTACATAAGCACTTGCCCATTTGACCCAGAAATCCAAGAGAGTGGTTGAATAAACTATGATACAGGCACACACTGGAGTATTAGGCAGCCATTCAAATGGAGGAGGAAGGTTTCTATGAACTTAGACAAGTGGTTTTTAGCACGTATTGTTAAATTAAAAAAAAAAAAAAGAAGTCCAAAATAGTGTTTCTGTTTCTTTCTATGTAAAAAGAAGCACATATATAATAATATACATGAATATAAAGAATAAAGATATATAGGGAGAGGAAGGAAAACTCAGAAATGAGATATGCTACCTACAAGGCATAGATTGGGAAGGGATAAAACAAATACGGAAATGGAACCAGTTAAGAAGAGACAGGGGACAGTGAACATCTCTAATTATACATTTTTTATATTTTACTTTTTAAACTCTAATAAAGTTTCACATACCCCCAAAATAAATTAGATAAGATCAGCCAGGAAGAAAAAGAGGGCAAAATGGAATACAAATGCTAACAAATAACCCTAAGTTGATTACATATGCATGTATTTGCATACCTAGCTTAACCTGATTAGAGATGTAGAAGAAACAAAATGAATTCTAGAAACAGAATTTTTACAGAAAATCAAAATATCTGTCACAAAAACTGCACCCTAGTTGTTTAATTTATTTTTCACAAGAATACAGGTTAACATTTCTGAAACAATGTGGATTGTATATTTAAACAAGAAGCATAAATATATTTTGTATGACTCACTATACCAGAAAGAATTTACAAATAATCATAGAGAGAAGACTAGAATGAACATTTTGGTGTTGGATTGGATTTAGAAATAGGAGAAATAGATAGATATAGATAACAGCTACAGAAATAGTTAAAATATGTGAATAGTACATATGTTTCCTAGCTATGTCCAGTGAGGGGATTCAGAAAAACTGACTCCCGGATAGCCATGACGGCACTTACAGTGTTGGCTTCTTAGTGTCACTATTACATAACAGAAATGAGAACTCCTGGGAGAAATAGGCAGATTCCAGGAGTGGGGCAGGGCAAATGCAATATGAGTCCTAAATACCTTGTGGTGCCAGAAGGTAAGAAAGTGCTTAAAAAATGATGAGATCATGTTGAAATTACACAGAAACCAGTGTTCAAATCTGGGACAATTGGAGCTAAATAAATAAGTATAGAAATAGATTAAAAGTCATTAAATAAAATAAACATTAGTGAGTCTATATGACATAAATAATTGGATAAATAAATGTGGTAAAGAAACAGCTCTATTCACATTAGAATTCAAACTAACAAGTGTAGAAATGCTGATGGAAATTATCATGTCGCAGACACCAGAGTAATATTTATTTTAGGAAAGATTCACCAAGGAATGCTAAAATTAGGGAGCAAGTATATATTAATAATGAAATAAAATAATATTTTTATTGTTTCAAAGTATATTTCCCAAGATAATTGTTGATTTACTGAAAAAATTGTAATGTTACAGAAGAGAAACGTGATTTATACCAACTGTCTTAAGTGATCAAAATTAGCATCATAAATAATAAGAAATTTCAATATCATGTATTGCCCAATGTAATGTACTAAGAAAAATATAATGTCATTCATAGGGCAACCTACTCCAAAATGTAGAATCTCAATGTAAACACGAGACAACATCAGACAAACCCGAACTAGTAAAACACATAAAAAATAACTAGTCAGTACTTTTTAAAGGTGTCAAAGTTATCGATGTAAACAAAGTCTGAGGGCTGTCTCTGATTGGAAGAAACCAGGAAAACATTAACAAACTGAATTCAATCTGGGATCCTAAAATGGATCTTATATTAGTAAAAGAAAATTAGTAAGACCATTTGATAAGTTTTAGTAGGCCTATAGATTATGTAATAGAATTGTTAATCAATTAAATTTCCTGATTTTGATATTTGTACTCTGGTTGTATAAGTTAGTAATGTTTAGAGAATTAGGGTGAAGGGTATGTGAAATACTTTATTATATTTGAAACTCTTCTCTAAGTCTGAAATTACTTAAAATAATAAGTTAAAAACTAAACAGAATAAAATTTCAGAAATGAACTTAACATTTTGCCCATTCCTGTATTCTTTCATTCATTTAACAAAGGATTAACAAGATTTATTATGTGCTAGGAATTGTTCTCTGTATTAGGAGCAGAGACACATAAGTTAGATAAAACCATTGTTGTCTTTGAGCTTCTGCACTTATTGGAAGGGAGAATGTGTAAAGAAAATTTACACCATGATTTTACACAGTAAGTACAAGTCCCTTTTGAATTACAAAGATAAAGAAAATAAAATAGAGTGATAATATAATTGCTGTTAACAGAAAAGAGACAGAAAAAAGAGACAGCTTTATAACTATAGTGAGTAATTCAGTATGGCACCTCTTCAAAGTCCACCAACCAAAGCTTACCACACATGAAGATCTGACAGAAAAGGAAAGATGCATCTTGGTGATGAAAATTAAAGCAAGTGATCTCAATAGATGGGTCTTTTGATTCTTAAAAGAATGTCAGCTATACTATAGACATTAAGGTTTTAAAAAACACCTTGCGATACAAGCCACAGAATGTCCGTGCTAAGCTGATCATATATAGGGAATTAAATATTACAATACACTTCTCAAGGAAAATTGATTAGTTGAAAATTAATATGCTTCTCTCATTGGAATCTTTCTATCCAGCAAAAAATATGTGTTCAATATTTACCTATCTATAGATGCTTCACAAACCACTGATTCCCTTTGAAAGCAGAAGGGAACTCTCTCATTCACAAAAATGCAATTTCCAAGCCAAGCTGAGGCCTGCATGATAAACTATTTTTCAGAATGGGAAGACTAGTGCCAATAAATTTACTTCAATGTAAACATGGTTACATTGGAAACTAAAATTAGGCCACATTTAATAGGAAAAAAGCACATGACAAAATGATTCTTTACTGACAAGAGTGGATTTGGAGATCATAAATGTTGTCATTTTTTAAATAAGCGAAGCTCAGGAAATTTTAGAAGTTTTCAGATGTTCCAAAACTTAAATTATTATCTTTCATCAAAATCAATCCTTCCCCTTCTCATTTTTGTGGTGAGAAAACAATATCCACTCTCCTAGCATTTTGCGATAATATAATGTCAGTTTTGAGAAATGGAGACTGTGTTTTAATAATTATCACATCTCCAATACTCAGCACACATGTGGCACTTAGTGAGTTTTATAACTTGTAAATGAATGCTACAATTTAGAAAGATTTAGTAATTTGAACAAATTAAGACTTTTTCATGAATTTATAGTTAAAAAACAAGATTTTTTTTTTTTTTTTTGAGACAGGGTCTCACTCTGTCACCCAGGCTGGATTGAAGTGGCAATCCAGCTTGCTGCAACCTCTGCCTCTCAGGTTCAAGTGATTCTCGTGCCTCAACCTCCCGAGTAGCTGGGATTACAGATGTAGGCAGGTGGTGGTGGCATCAGGAACCTGTAGTCCCAGCTACTTAGAGGCTGAGGCAGGATAATCGCTTGAGCCTGGAAGACGGAGGTTGCAGTGAGCTGAGATCACACCACCGCTCTCCAGCCTGGGTGACTGAGGTAGACTCTGTCTCAAAAAAAAAAAAAAAAAAAAAAAAAAAAAAAAAAAAAAAAGGTTATCCAGACAGCCTTCCAAGATGTCCTGAAAATTCCTGGAAATGGTGTCTTTAGTGATACTGTTGGTATGCCAAATTTTTCATGACCTCTTACTAAACTTAGAAAAATAGAACAGGTTTAATTTGTAATTCAACATCTTCTGAGCACTAAAGTCAAATCAATGCCATTTGGGTAACTTGTCATGGTGCATACATAATATTCAATAAGTTCAAGTCATCCTCTGTAGTTCCTATAATGGCTCAGCCTGAATTTCCCATGTGTCAGTGTCCTGGTAATAGATAGCACTGCTGCAGAGATAATATTTCTTCACCTGTGGCCATCTACTCAAGTCGGCCATGCTGTGTCTTTTACTGCTGAGAAATACTGTGTTTCCCTCTTAAAATTTCAAAGTCTCTAAGCTGGATAAGTGACTGCCAGTCACAACATCGTAAATGATCTCAGCTTTTCTCCCTGATGGTCTTTAATATTGAAAATATTGTCTTCATGGTCAGGAGAGAAGGGTTACCTAATACACCTGATGCTCACCAGAGCTGACCACAGTGCAAAACGGAACTCTGAATTCAGAAAAGGAAGTGGCCACCACTCTGTGTGTGAATGCATTTATTTTCCTTATCTCGTCATTAAAGTTTCCTCTGCTTTGGATTTATTGGACACTATTAAAATGTAACCGCACATGTTACCTACCAGATGGAGAGAAAAGGCCCACCTAAAATTTTAAAACAACACTAAGACTGGCAAGCAAGCAAGAAAAAAAGCCGTATTATTTATTTGGTGGAAAGCCCTCACAAACTACTCGATTTGAGGGCAATGTTTCCAACTTCTCTTTATTTCACTTTCTAAGATGTGGCTTGTATATACTGTGAATTATTCCAGCTAGGAATTTTTAACCTTACACAGCTTGAATTCCTCAGTACCCTATGCTCACATGACTCTTCTGGTCTTTATTTCAGGAGTGGATGTTATGACAGAGGAATGTAGGAAGGAAGGATATCAGACTCTAAACATCCATCCATGTAAAACATTGAATAAAACTAACTGATAAACAGGGCTTTTTCCTAAGAAAGTTGTCATAATTGTGACTCCATCAAATTATTCTAACAGCAAGTACTCATTTGGGCCCATTTTACAGAAGAAGGAAAACTCTTGACGTAGTTAAGTGAACATAGAAATTTTACTCAAACTTGGCTTCTATTCCATATTTCATGTTCTTTTTACTATGTCATATACCTACCAATGGCTCTAAACAGTTAATATATTTTCTAAAATAAAGTATCATATTGATGTTAATCTATATATTTCTAAAGTACAGTTATTGTCATATATTAACTTTTATCATAAGGTGAATGTATTTTATCAAAACTCCAAGTATATCTGTTATTATTAGACAATGAAAGCATATGGAAAGAAATCCTTATAATATTGTGTGTATATACTTACAATCCTTATAATGTGTGTATATACACAATTTATATCGAATGTATACTAAGTATATAATGTGTGTATATCTTACAATAAATCCTTATATTGTATATATATGCACAATTTTATATACACAATATTTAAGGATCTCTTAATATATATTAAGAAATATATACACATTATATATATAATTTCTTAACATGTATATTAATAAATATATACACATTCTATTTTTTACCTTAGGCTTTACTATGTAAGAGTTTTTTTGTTGTTTTGTTTTTTTGAGACGGAATCTCAATCTGTCACCCAGGCTGGAGTACAGTGGCGTGATCTCAGCTCACTGCAAGCTCCGCCTCCCGGGTTCACGACATTCTCCTGCCTCAACCTCCCGAGTAGCTGGGACTACAGGCGCCCACCACCATGCCTGGCTAATTTTATTTTTGTATTTTTAGTAGAGACGGGGTTTCATCATGTTAGCCAAGATGGTCTCGATCTCCTGACCTCATGATCTGCCCGCCTCGAAGAATTTTTTTAAGATCTAGTTCAACTCCTCCTTTGATAGACGAAGAAAAAGAGGCTCTATTAGGCTAAGGTATTTATAGTTTATTCAACTGATAGGTATAACTGACACCTTGAACTCAGTCTCTATAACTCATTTTCTCTTCTACTATATTTGAGGCGTTTTTATATTCTCATGGAATATTTAGGGAAGAAATTATCAATATTTTACACATAGGGAACGATACCTAAAGTGAATTATAGAGATACATCTTTGCAGCTAACTAACCTTAGATGTAACATGGCTAATTGGTGGCAAGGATGTCACTAAAACCTGATAAACTAAAACATAAGAGGAAAGCTGTTAGGAGGGGTGAGCAGGAGAATGTCATAAACAAAATATGAGAGAAAGTGTTTATTTCCTGCATCCCTATTTTTATTGATTATAAGTTTTGAATATGGAGATAATTAAAAACGGTCTGTAAGTAATTTTCATTCTCAAACTTCAGTCACAAAACAATAAATAAAGATCATTTAAAAAATACAATTATCGGCCGGGTGTGGTGGCATATGCCTGTAATCTCAGCACTTTGAGAGGGCAAGGCAGAGGGATCACTTGAGGTTGGGTATTCGAGACCTGCCTGACCAACATGGAGAAACCCCATCTCTATTAAAAAATACAAAATTAGTCGGGCGTGGTGGTGCATGTCTGTAATCCCAGCTACTTGGGAGGTTGAAGCACAATCGCTTGAACCCAGGAGGTGGAGGTTGCGATGAGCTGAGATTGCACCACTGCACTCTGCACTGCAGCCTGCTCCAGCCTGGGCAACAAGAGCAAAACTCCATCTCAAAAATAAATAAATAAATAAATATATATATATATATATACACACACACACACACACACACACACCATCATTCTGGAATGTTCTAACTGAAAGAACTGGCTAAGACACAAGGAAATCATTTATAATCTTTCATTTGCTCTCTTTACTTCCAACATTCGCTACCAACAAGCTCTAATTTAGTGCTGTGCTCATATTAATCATTAAAACACTATTTATGCTTTTACGACAGTAGTATCTTACATTTTTATTGCAGAGAGGGATTTTGAAATAAATCTGAGAGAATATTTGGTATAATAGCATATATATAATTCTTTTCAATACTTTTCTTAGACTTAAATTTGTTCACAGCAACAGAAACATGCATTTATGTATAATGATAACTGGTATCACTGAAAGAAAGACAAAACAGAGGATTAGGATTATTATTTTGTTTCTTATGTTAAGAAGCTGTATAATTTTAAACAAGACATATTGGGTTTTAAGGGTCTTCTTGCCTATCACATCTAGAAAATACACCTTGATTGTTAAATTAGATATGAATGCACTGTTCTTCCCTCAATGTTGCTAACATTCCTAGATCATTCCCTGCGAACAAGGCACTATCTATTCTTGATATTTTACGTTCATAATCTCATTTAATCTTTGCTTAACTCCTTAAAAGTTGCCTTTACTTCATAGATACGACCATTAAGAATCAGGAAAGTTAACAGCTATTTGTAGGCCACAGAGCTACAACATGTCAGAACTGGGATTTACACTTGCAGCTTTCTCGGAGAACTGAGTTTTCTTCTGTATTATACAGAACCCCAAACATCAAGGAGGCATTTCCTTACATGTGAACCCTAAACAACTTAAACAAATGAGAAAAGGGTTTTAAAATTTAAGTCCCACTCCCCTGTCAACAAATGAAAACCCTTACTTGAAAGTGCAAATGATTGGGTAAAGATTTGGTTTATTAGATAATTGAAGATTACAACTTCATTAAAGCAATACTTACAAAAGAAGATTTCATATTTTTGTTCCTTCCCAAATTTAATAGGGCCTCTAAATTATTAAGGACACTATTAATACATATCTCAGATGAGTAAGATTCTCAGATGATCTTGCATTTTGATAAGAACATACAGAAAATGTAGCATATTCTAACTAAGGAAACCTAGGAGAAAGAACACATATGATGTCACATGAGAAATATTTGAAAAGACTAGTTGTTTAGCCTGAGTAGGACGAAATTATGGAGCACGTTTGCTATGTGTAAGCATTAAAAGTGTCTACATGCAAGACAACAATTAAACAATGGGCAAGACATTACAAGCTAGGTTCAACAGATGACAATTGCTAGCGATATATGGAAGGATTTCCTAACAATTAGTGTCTCAAATACAAAATAGGCTATCATCTGAGAGGAAAGTAACAAATCAAAGAGAAGTCAGTTGACTACCTTTCAGAGAAGATCTGGCATGGATTCACTGATAAATTCAGAGTAGGACTGATGATATTGCTAGAAGATATAAATTAATAACACTGCAACTTGTTCCAAGTTCAATTCTAGTGAAGCCAACTCCTTTTGTGTTTATATATGAGTGTTTTTCTTTCAACTTGACTGCTTCAAACCCTAAGGAGTGATTGTCTTAACATCATTTTTTTTTGATGAAGATAATTCTGTCTTAAATTAAGGCTGAGAAGCCTTAGTTGATAATCCAAACACTGTAAAGCTAAAGAAATTTTGTCATGAGCTATCTACCTAGGTAATTAATTTAGAAGAAAAATTTCAAAGAGCACAGTATGGCTTGAAAGAACAGAAAACCACCATCTGGGCATGTGTACAGATCTAGAGATGCCACTATGACTACCATGCCAACCCCTCATTTGTTCCTGATTCTTTTCTACTAGCAACAAGTCTATCTTTGGGAGTGATTTTCTGGAGACAGGAGGCAGTCATATCCCAGGATGCTTTCAACAGCTGCAGATTTTCCATATCTTATAATGTTTTACTTCAGATAGACACAAACCAGATTGCTTTCCTACTCTGGCAAACTTCTTTTTCTAAAGATGTATGCCATATATATCTGCATGGGAGTTATCCTTTTAAAATATATATATATATATATATTTGGCTGTCACTAATTTAGCTTATTTTCAGGGACAATATGGAATAATTTATTTTTATTCTATCAACACATAAGAAATGTGTATCTTCAACTTCCAGTTTCTACTCAACTTTACCCTATTCCAACCCTAACCACTTACATGCATTCTTCATCTGAATTACTCTAAAACCTGCTCAAATATATCAGCTCAATCATCAGCTTTCTAGACGTCATTCAGGCCACCATCTCCTTGACTTCTTGGGAGCCCTTCTCTAGTTCTCATAAACCACTAGGCATAATGATTTCTACCACAATCACTCTAACCATCCATTTACCTGTCTCTTATTAAGAATTTAAAAATGCTACTGAGAGGTATAAACTTTGGTTTTCATCATTACTTTTTCAGAATGTGGCCCAATAATTTTGTTTCTACAAGGCAAAGAATAGGTACTTAGTGAATGTTTGTTAGCCCAGTTACGTATAAGTCATTACTATTATTTACAGCCTGAACTTCTTTTTGAGGTAAAGACACTGGAGAGGTCTCTTTCTAGTGGATACTGAAAGGAAAATGCTTTTATTTTGCTTTAAACAATATAGGACCTCTTTCCATTAAACTCATACAGTCCTACAACTCAAGTAAAATCTGTTACTTTGACTCAATGTGTACTTTTTTGTCACATAGTCTCTTTGTAGAGACACATATCTCATCTTCTTCGTAAATTTGATACTATTTATATCCTTAAATCTCCTTATACTTGATTTTTAAACCCATACTGTCCAGCATACTGTACATATAATCAGTAAGTCTAGTATCTTTGAGTATGTGCTAACCCAGAATTCTGATTATAGAAAATCTGATTATATCATATTTGAGGGTATTTTGAATAAAGCTATTCTATGTCAATCATGTTGTTATCTATGCAAGATATTCCCCTTGTGCAGTAAACGCAGCCCTCATTATATATATCAATATAAAATTGTACCAATGAAAGAAGAATGAATGGAATTAAGATAAAGATATTCATTTTGTACTTATTAAATGAGGACTATAATAAAACACTTGAAGAACATGCTTATTAGTTACATTTTATAAGTATAATCTCCCACACTTTACCTAATGTCTCCATGTGATAAATCATGTATATCAAGTGTTTTTTTCACAATTTTTATTGTTCTTTCCTAATAGACCATCTTTTTTTAAGGCAACTATGTCTTCACTACTGAAATAAATTTTTCAGGCACAGAGTGTAGACGGTAGTCACACCTTCCCAAATACAGGTCTCCCATGAACAATTAAACCAATGCAATGCACCTTTCTCAGTATTTGAGAGTTCAGTAGAAATGGTTTGTTTTTACATTTCCTCTGAGCAGAGGTATCTTAACTAGATTGTTCCTGCTATGAAACTGTTGTTTTGGTCTCTGTCCCTTAATTCCTGGATACTGATGGTTTTGAAACCTGCTTTTCTATACTTCTATAGTTACCCTACAGCATTTCCTCTTTAATTTCCTCTTTCTAGGCCTTGAACCAACTTTATTGCCAATCAACCATATTAAAAAATGTAAAAAAATTAAAATATAAAATTGTACCAATGAAAGAAGAATGAATGGAATTAAGATAAATATATCCATTTTTGTATTTATTAAATGAGTTACATAATATTCATTAAATGCAATTTACTCTCAGAGGTAGATGTACAGAGCTGCCATAAAAACAAATTGAATTCGGATCTCAGAGAGATTAGGTAATATATGGAAGAAAATATGAATAGTGAAGGATATGAGACATCTACGTAAATGAGTTAATGTATGGTAGATAATATGATAAACTACCCCGTGAAAGATTTAGATATATTGCTATGGGAGTTTTTAAGAGGGTAAAATTAATTAAGACTTAGGGATCAAAGTTAATCAGAGTAATATTTAAAGGGGAAATAACAAACATTGACAAGTGGAAATAGAAAAGTTGCAGCAAAGTCAAAACTTTCTAGACAGCATGTGAAATATTAGTAAAATAATGGAAGTGAGAAAGCATAAGGATGTTTCAACCAGTAGGTCACTTGACTGGAAAGCCAAATAAATGTAAAGGAGCAGTGAGAAGAAGTCATAAAATAAACTGGAGATGGGATCATCGTAGGTCTTGAATGCATTTATCTGCAAAATAAGTAGGAGCCGCATGCTTTAAGAAGAATATATTGAGTTCTTTGAAGGATCGATGGGAGGTGTGAGAAAAGATGTAAGTCCTACTGGGAGACCATCACCACTGAGACTGAGTGTGAGCTAGCCTTTACATTTCTGAACATGCTCATCCTTACAAACAGGGATCCTTTTTATTCTCCAACCCTTTTCATTACACTTTCTAAAAAATGAAAAACATACTCTTTGATAAATCATTTTATTTTAAAATGACATTCAGTTTTATATAAAAGTTAAAAGTCTATTTGAATTAGTAGAAACTGAAAAATAGGCATTGTTTGAATTTTGTGCATCACTGGTACATATCTTTAATTGATTCTATTCTTGAAACCACAAATAATTCTCCCGAAAGACTGTTTTTTTTTCTTTTTCTTTCTCTAATTTTCTTTGCCTTCTTTACTTCTGTTATTATTTGGCTCTGACTTTTAAAATAAATGTTTTCCTCTTTATAAACTAGGTAATAACTTTGCCCCAACATATTTAGAAGGTCATTTGTATTATTCTTTCTTTTTCAATGCAGAGAAAGACACTCAGATAATGTTTTTCTCCTACCACACTCCTGTGAATATAAAGACAGCACTTTTTTAGAGTGCTCATGGACCTTATTGAATCATTTAGCATTCAGTAGAACATGTTCAGCCACCCAATCTGGCTTGCGGAAGTACTTGCAGATATAATTTTAAAAGCCATATGTAGTAAGCCATATAAAAACAATGGTAGCTGAGGTATCTTTAAATGTTTATAATATAAATGACGAATTGATGGGTGCTGACGAGTTGATGGGTGCAGCACACCAACATGGCACAAGTATACATATGTAACAAACCTGCACATTATGCACATGTACCCTAGAACTTAAAGTATAATAAAAAAATAATAAATAAATAAATAAATAAATAAACAAGCAAACAAACAAACAAACAAAAATCACTAAATATGCTGACTTTCTTAATAATCACATAGCATGTTTTTGCACACATTGTTTTGTTCCAGCATTTAAATAGACAATTGCATTTAAAGAACATTTTACTGCTAATATTCTTTCTACAGATATAAAGAAAATCAAAGTACCAAATTCAATGTAAAAGGTCTCACAGATATTACTAACGGACAAGACAAATGTTGTTCTGTTTAAATGTAACACTAAGAAATTTATGGTACCATATTATTTGGCACATACTGCTGTCAGGCATTATGTAATCTAAAATCCTGGCAAAATATCCAGGTTAAAGTGGTTAATGTTTGCTCCGTGCAAGTGTTATAAAATTTCAGTGAGAAGTGCTGCTGGCTGATTGGTAATTGTGCACAGAATGTGTCCTGGTAGGGTTTCCCTTTCCTGCCAGCATAGTCCAGTGCTGTTGCCCAAAGGCTCTTTGTCAACCTGTGAGGAACTCTTACAGAAGAGATAAAATTTGTTAACATGAACTTTAATGAATACTGGAAGATATTTGTTTTTAATTAGAGGTCAATATATCCTGGACACCAAATGGCCAAATCTATTTAGGGTGCACCTGGAACATAAATATGTTTTAATGTTATTCTTGCTATAACTTTTGTTGCAAGTGGCACTTGTCTTTCCCCAGATTATAGCTGCTTTATGGATGTTACTACATCCATCTTCACAGCATGGTGAACAGGTGTCAACTATTATTATCTTGGTTTCGAAACTGGCAAAATGGAAACTCTGAGAACTTACAGGACTTGATCAAAGTCATCAAATAATCTGAAGTTGCAGCTGTTCTAGACCTCTTAGTTTTTTCATTAGTTTAATGAAGGGACCAGTTAAGTAGGGGACAGAAGAGGGAAAGGGGTATTTTTTAAGTGACTACTCACCAGAATCCTGGTTTATACAATATTACTTAATCCATTTAATAATCCTTCATATAAGAAAATTAGTTTTTTAGAAGTAGCCCATGTTTTCTATGTTTTTGGAGCAAATAAAGAGAAGGAGTCCAAATTTGAATCAAATGATTCCTATAACTCTTCCCATTTCCTTTTGAAGGTTAATATTCACTACTATAGCAGTTTGTCTTTATCTGTCAAGGGAACTAAATAGAAACAGCAACTATGATTCAGCTACCTGGGCTTAAGAAGGTAAGGGAAGTAGGAGGCAATGGAATCCATCAATATCAAAATCCGTTTATTTATACTCCCTATGTCTAGAATGGTAGCTTGCTTTAATTATCCTAAATTTTTATCTGTGTCCTTTCAACTATTATATAGCACAGCTTGAATCTTAAGGTTGACAGAGGATCTTCTCTCCCCATTCCAGTTTTACAGATGAAAAATCTATTGAAATATTTCTCTGAGGGCCAAAAGCATAGACAGAAATCTCACTATTGAGATTCCTTTTGCTCTTGGTAAAGGAGACTCCAAAAAGTCTGAAAAAGAGATATTAACTAATTACCTACTTCTCATATATACAGTTCCAGATTAACTACACCTGTGGCTCTCTCACATTTTTTAAATTCAGAATGACTCATTAATTTAATTATAACTCTTATAAGAATAATTTCTTATGCATTTACTTGTCATTTAGCACCAACATTTATAAGAAAAATTTTCTTAATAAGAAAGTTGTTTTGAATTATAGGTTCCCTGGAGTGTATGTGTGTGTGTGTGTGTGTGTGTGTGTTTATGAAATGACAAGTAAGAATCTCTAATTGTCAAAAAAGCTTATTTGTAATATACCTAAAAAGGAGTGGCGTAAGTCATATATGCTCATACTGCCTTTCTAAAGGGAGAAAATAGTTAAATTTTGAAAACCCCAAACCAATAAATGCTATTTGTTTCATTTGAGCATAGAGAACTGCAATGGCTCTGATGTCAAATAATATTAGAAAAGAACTATAAAAATCACAGTTATCCAAAATATCTTGGTCTTATTTCCATTGCAGGAATTTTTTTATAGTAAACACTAATTTCCCAGACTTTCCACCCATTTTAATCCCAACAATAAGTGGGTCATATCTGGTCAGTGCATTGATTTTTTTAATCTTACTTAATATAAGAATATTAATTAATGAAAATGAATAAATCACAATTTTTTATTTTTAATGATTATTGTTTCTATGAAAGTAAAGTCACGAAACCTAAATATTGTATTTACTAAATTTGTGGGCAGGGTTGTTCTTAACATATGAGAGACAGAGGGAGAGAGAGAAGAAGAAAGAGAAAGAGAAAAGGAAGAAGAGGGAGATATTTTGGATA
>NW_016808859.1:719396-728314 GCF_001698545.2 Rhinopithecus bieti | reverse complement strand
AAGAGTTTTTATTTAGGATCCAAATTTTGTTATCCTTCATAATATAGTTGATTGTATCATGGTTAGTAACTTATTTTCTTCTCAGTTCTAGAAAATGAAGAAATGAATAGCTTCCAAAGCAATGGCTTCCTTTAATGTTATTTCTGGGTTCATTTAAATCACTTATTTGAATCTCAATAAAAGTTATTTCAGAAAGAAATTAGGGAAAGATAGCAGTTAATTTTGCTGCATCTGCAAATCCAGAAAAAAAATCAGCTATTGCATGTTTCAATATGAATATTAATATTTGGTTCTTTTCTTGGACATCTAAAGTGTCTTACCAGTTCTTCTTCTAAATTATTTACAATAGTCATAGTAATTGAGTTGAAGCTCTAAATGCTGTTTCCATTAACTGGGTGACCTCTTGGTCTGTTTCAATTATTTTATTTTAATTATAGGTTACATTGTCCTATTTTTTCAATGTCTAGTAATCTTTAATTACATTCAAAACATGGTATTTGAAAGAACTATTGGAGACTAAAGTATGGATACTTCACAAGCACTTTCTTCTATCTGGAAATTAGGTTGTAGGCTCATCTTTCTGATTTCTTCAGGAGTTGAGTTGATTCAGGCTGTGATGCAGCTCATACCAAATTTTACCTGTGATTATTCCAACCACTAACCAACCCAGCATCCCAGGAGCTTCCTTCCTTCCTCTTTTATTTTTTCCTGCTTTACTAATTTATTTATTTTTATACAACACAAAACCTAGAGGAAAATTGCTTTCTCATACACCTTTTAACTGTATTTACCAATGATTTATATTTGTTCCATTTGTGTTATATCTTTTTCTTTCTTTCTCTTTTTTCTCTCTCTTGGAAAACATATTTATATTTTTATATGAATTTTGTTTTCTGTAAGCGCTTTGATACCATGTTTTTGTACAATTCGTGAATAAGTTGGAGTCATTTTTTTGCCTTTACCCCTAAAAACTCAGCTGCATATTTCCTTAGAGCAAGAGTATGACTACATGACCACATTACTGCATTAAACATTGATTTATTAAATACTACTCTCTATAGTCTTTTGTATCTATATTTTTTTCTGCCTAGGAGCTAATCCTTTATGAAACATCATATTGAGTGGTCATGTCTCTGTAGTCTCCTTTAATCTGGAACAGCTACTTAGTCTTTCCTTATCTTCCTCATCTTTGGTATTTTAAAAGATTACAGAGCAGTTATTTTGTAGAATATTTTTCAATTTATGTTTGTTTAATGATTTTTCATGACAGGATTGAGGGTACACATTTTCTGGCCAAAATATTGTTTTAAAAGTCATGGCATCCTTTCAAGGAAGCCTATTATGTCAGTTTGGAAAGCTCTTAGTTACAGCACAGTCTAAGAAAGGTTTGGCCAAGCCAGTAAAGGGGTTCTGAAGCCAAAGCTGCCCTTACAGGGTCTAAGTATTGTAGGATTGAATAATTCCTTGTTGTGGGGAGCTGTCCTGTGCATTACAGAATGTATAGCATCATTTTTGGCCTCTGCCCACTAGATGCCAGTAACAATCTTCCATTTTGTGACAATTAAAAAAAAAATATCTCTAGATATTGCCGAATGTCACATGTGGGGCCAGGTATAAAATTGCTTCTACTTGAGAACCACTGCCCTATATATGTAAGTCTCCTGTTCTCTGGTGATGATTAACATGTCTCTGAAATCTACTCTTTGCAAACATGAGATTGCCCTGACAGCTGTCTTGTCTTGAGTGGTGAGGTATGACATTGCTAAAGCCTTGCCTACACTCCCTGTACATAAATCTTCTCTACAACAAGTGTGCCCTCTGGTGTCTAATAAGGTGTGACTTCAATGTAAAACCTTCCCCACACCTATTGCAAAAGTAAGAGTTCTCCCCTGAGTGTATTCTCTGAGGTATGATGAGGGCTGCCTTATCACTAAACCCCCACTCACACTCCTTGCATACATAACGCTTCTCCCAGAATGTGTCCTTTGATGTCTTACGAGGGCTGACTTCTGGCTGAAGCCTCAACCACAGTCCCTGCATGCAGAGTGCTTCTCCTTTGAGTGAGACATCTTGCCTAAATAGATTTGCTTTCTGGCTAAAGCCTTGCCCACACTCTGTGCAGACAGATGCCTTCTCCCCAGAGTGCATTCTCTGATGACTGAAGAGGTGTGACATTTGTCTAAAGGCTCGTCCACATTCCTTATACACAAAAGGCTTCTCACGGGAGTGGGTCCTGATGTGCAACGAGAGTTGACTTGTGTCTAAAGCCTCACCTACATTCTGTGTACACGTAAGCTTCTCTCCTGAGTGTGTTTTCTGTTGTGCAATGAGAGCTGATTTAACACTAAACCCTCGTGCACACTCCACACACATATATGGGTTCACTCCTGAGTGTGTCCTCTGGTATGGTAAAGTTTGACTTATCACTAAACCCTCGCCCACACTTTCGACACACAAAAGGCTTCTCTCTTGAATGTGTCCTCTTATATTGAATGAAGTATGATTCCTGACTGAAGCTCTGGTCACATTCACTGCACAAATGAGGATTCTCTCCTGAATGAACTCTCTGGTGTTCTATCTCTAAAGAGCCTCCCACAATTCCTACACACATAAGGTTTCTCCCAGGAGTGAGTCCTCTGTTGCATGATAAGGTTGGATTTATCCCTAAAACCTCACCCACACTCTCTGCACACAAACGGTTTCTCCCCTGAGTGTGTCCTAAGATGTCTGATGAGGGTTGACTTCTGGCTAAAGCTCTGCTCACACTCCTCACAGGTAAAAGGCTTCTCTCCAGAGTGTGCCATTTTGTGTGTGACTAGGTTTGACTTTTGGCTAAAAGCATGCCCACAATCTGGACAGAGATAAGGCTTCTTCTCAGTGTGCGATCTCTTGTGTGTGACAAGAGCTGATTGATAGCTGAAGTTTTGTCTACACTCACTGCAAATATAAAGCTTTCCTCCTGAGTGAGTCCTCTGATGAGTACAAAGGACTGACTTCTGGTTAAAGCCTAGCCCACAGTTTTTAAAACTGACTATTTCAAATCCTGGCTTTTCTGCCCACTTCAATAATTTGTCTGTTTCTATGGGATTTGCCTTCCTTGCTGAGCTTTATTTCTCCCATTGTGTTGTCCTCTCTAGAGCTTAGTAGCTGTCCTTTAGGTGGGCTGGAGGTCCTTGAAGTAATCTTTTCCTTTATTGTCCCCTAAAAGGATTTAGAGCCCGGTTTCCTGTCTTGACTTTCCACTCTGTCACTCCAACAGCTTTGATAAGAGAGTGGTATTTGCTTCTCCTGATCTACTTGGCATAAATTCATTATTGGAAGAGTTTCTGCAGCCAATCCTGGCTAGCCCTGAAGGTGATGATAATGTAGCATATTTTGGCGTAATTGCTGACTGCAGAAGGCCAGAGGGGAGGAGAAGCAAGGTTGAATTTCTGGGTTTGGATCTACTAAACAGGAGCTGGGCAGACACTGGCTCTCCTCTCTCCAAGGCTCTCCCCCTTGCTCCAGCAGAATGACCAATGTTAGTTTGGAAAATGGAATTCGCAGGAAGACCAAGTTGCTGTAGTTTTCCAGCATCATGTCCCTGTACAGAGTCCTCTGGGCAATGCTCAATAGCTTCCACTCTTCCTGGGTGAAATCCACAGCCACATCATGGAATAACAAGAATGCCTCTTCTCTCTTGACTCTCAAGAGCTCTATACACATTTTTCTGGTCCCTTGAACAATGTTCCTGAGGAGAGGAGAGGTGTTATCCTCACCCAGCCTTGAAATCTGTTCAATAGCACAGAAGTAACCTCTGGGGTTGAGCCCCCATTTCCCTCAGTTCTGGCAGGGTAATCTGAACCCAACCCTGTCCATGACCCTCAGATGAAAGTGGCTCAGCCGGGCGCGGTGGCTCAAGCCTGTAATCCCAGCACTTTGGGAGGCCGAGACGGGCGGATCACGAGGTCAGGAGATGGAGACCATCCTGGCTAACACGGTGAAACCCTGTCTCTACTAAAAAATACAAAAAACTAGCCGGGCCAGGTGGCGGGCGCCTGTAGTCCCAGCTACTCTGGAGGCTGAGGGAGGAGAATGGCGTAAACCCGGGAGGCGGAGCTTGCAGTGAGCTGAGATCCGGCCACTGCACTCCAGCCCAGGCAACAGAGCGAGACTCCGTCTCAAAAAAAAAAAGGAAAAAAAAGAAAAAAAAGAAAGCGGCTCTTGCTGTCTTGCTGTCCCCTTCACTCTGAAGGACTTTTCTCTGGAATTCATTTTATTTAGCTTCCTTGAACCCACCGCTCTTCTCTACCCTTACAGAAGCATATAATTTGTATTGTATTTAATCTTTTCTTCTTCTTGTTACCATTGGAACAAAGGTCATTTCTGTCCTTTTATATTCTAATTGACAGCTGAAGAATCTTGGCAGGGAAAAAATGAAGGAAAAGTTTAGAATTGTTCATAACAAAAGAACTAGCATTTTGATCTTTCTTGCTTCCAATTCTCTCCTCTTTTCTTTATTATGGCTATCACTAATTGGCTACTTTTATCTTCAGCCATTAGAATTTTCTCTTAAGCCTTTGAAACAATCTAATCTTTCATTTTAGCAACACTATTCCAGATTAAAATGTCAAAGTTTTACCTTGCTTTTCTGAACAGGAAGAAAATAAAAGATAGGTTCATGTGACAATTAAAAAGAAAAAAACACAGGAGTCACCTTAGTAATGCTTTTTTCTTTTTCTTTTCTTTTCTTTTTTTCTGAGATGGAGTCTGGCTCTGTTACCCAGGGTGGAGTGCAGTGGCACAATCTCGGCTCACTGCAACATCCACCTCCTGGATTCAAGTGATTCTCCTGCCTCAGCCTCCCAAGTAGCTGCAACTATAGGAGCGTGTCACCACTTCAGGCTAATTTTTTTGTATTTTTTAGTAGAGATGGGGTTTCACTGTGGTAGCCAGGATGGTCTTGATCTCCTGACCTCATGGTCCACCTGCTTGACCTCCCAAAGTATTCTCATTTTCATTTGACCATTATGTTATCCAAAGAACTTTCTCATCAATCCCTGAGAAAATCTCTTTCAGCAGTCGCTGAGGGATAAAAAAGGAAAGATGTTTGTTGATTTGTTATGTCTCAACTAAAAAGGAGCAAGGTATACACCATTTAAATAGAAAATTGAGTAGCAAATACAACACATTTTGAGACATTAAAATTAGGATAAAATAAAATAAGCTAGAGAAATTACCTCTGTTGGTGTAACTGATGCAAAGGGACTTTAAATGATGATTCACAAAACTAACAGCAATAACATTTAATTTAGATCTGACACTAGATATTGATTTACAAGTAACTCACAGTCTTGAATACTTACCAACAGCATTTGGACATGCAGTAAAACACAGCTTTACTGCATAAAATACAGATTATTTAAGAGTTTTTATTTTTATTTTTTTTTAAAGACAGCATTCACTATAGCTCTCCTATGGTGTTTCAAGGCATGAATATCAAGTAAGTAGACATGCTAAAGGAGAAAAATAGTCTTCTGTGTGTTCCCTGTTTTTCACTTATCTACCTATGGTTACACATCTCTTGCTTTGTTACAACGTTTAGAGTACACAGTAGGAATAATTAAGTGACAGAACTGTTCATACTGATGGATATAATTAAATAATAATAATAAAGAAATGCCCTTTTGCTCTACATAGGGGCAGACTAGTAGGCATTTCTAGTGCTGACTACAAGAGAAGAACATTCAAGAATCAAAATGCCTACTCTGGAATCTGAGCATAGGGCAATATGAAAAAATGAAATGTAAATTCTCAGCATTTAACAGAGTTAAAGCTGAAAGTTTAAACATCCACAATAAAAAAAAAAACTATGAAATATATACATTTAAAATGTAAAATGTAAAAATTAAAATTCAAGAGGTCATAGCGGCTGGGATGGGGGCTGTACCCTGAAAAACCACAGGAGTGGAACTGCCCAAGGCTGTGGGAGACCACTTCCTGCATCAGTGTGACCAGGGTGTCAGACACGGAGTCAAAGGAGATCATTTTGGAACTTTAAGGTTTAATGACTGCCCTACTGGATTTTAAATTTACATAGGTCCTGTAGCCCCTTCGTTGTGTCCAATTTATCTCATTTTGAATGGGTGTATTTCCCCAGTGCCTGTACTTCCATTGTATCTAGGAAATAATTAACTTGATTTTCGCTTTACAGGCTCATAGGGGAAAGGAATTTGCCTTGTCTCAGATGACACTTTGGACTTGGACTTTTGGGTTAATGCTGGAATGAGTTAAGACTTTGGGGGACTATTGGAAGGGCATGATTGTGTTTTGAAATGTAAGGACATGAGATTTGGGAGGGGCCAGAGGCAAAATGATATGGTTTAGTTTTGTGTCCCCTCCCGACTCTCATCCTGAATTGTAATTCCATAATCTCTGCATGTCATGGGAGGGACCAGGTGGAAGGTAATTGAATCGTGGAGGTGGTTTCTCTTATGCTATCCTCATGATAGTGAGTGAATTCTCATGAGATCTGATGATTTTTATAAGTGTCTGGCATTTCCCCTGCTGGCACTCATTCTCTCTTCTGTCACCCTGTGAAAAGATGCCTTCAGACATAATTGTAAGTTTCCTGAGGCCTTCCTATCCATGAGGAACTGTAAGTCAATTAAATCTCCTTTCTTATTAAATTACCCACCCTTTTAGCAGTATGTAATAGCAGTGTGAGAATGGACTAATATACATGCATAGTTCATAAAGTGCTAAAGATTCTTCTGTTACTCCTGCTCATTCAAGAGGCTAAACAAATTGAGACACAACTAATATAGAAGTAGTTTGGACTTAGTAACTTCAATTAAGAGTTCTAAATATTTGTGAAAAAGCTAGTACAGTATTTAATCCCCAAAATTTGTACTGAAATTGACATGCATTTTCTATTATTAACATGAAAAGAAAACCACTAGTTTCTTTCTATTCCTTAAGTATTACTTCTGATATATTGCTCTCTAGGTGATTAAGAGTGAATAAAGATCTTAATTTCTCCTGATCAAGCAGAAGGTCCTCAGTAAGCTAAGTGAGATTGCAGTACAGTATCAAAAGCAATTTACAAATTCTCAAGTGCTGAAAAACATCAGATGTACATGAGAATTTTGGCTAGGGCACTGTAGTAGTCAGTAGTGTGGCTTGGGATAAAGATAAAATCATGTGAGAAATGATGTGAGAGTATAAATGGAAGTGGAAGTAGATTGAGATAGATTAACTGGCAAAAGAACTTAAAAAGCTGGAAGTTCTTATTTCGTCTACCACCATCTGGAATCCATATAATTTCTACCAGAATGAAGGAAGTAATGCATGATTCACGGTAGGTACTACACACACACACACACACACACACACACACACACACACACACACATATACACACACATAGACAGAGAGGGAGAGAAAGAAAGAGAGGGAAAGAGAATGAAAATGCAAATGCAGACAGGGAGATAAAATCCAGAATTTTAGTTCCTGGAGTTCTTTAACATGCAGTGCCAAGTGTTTTCTTTGAATTTGTGTAATATTAAAGGGCAAATAAAATATCTCGAGATAACATTTCATAGTAGCTTTCTTGTTAAGGTTCCCCATTTCACTACCTACAAAGTTGATGTGTATGGTGCTTGAGAAAGTTTTGCAACTTATACTGTTAGTCCCTTTCCAAATCAGGTTTCATCTGGAGTCTTCAGTTGGACAGAGGAAGTCATATAGGCTAATATTTTGCCATTTGAATAATCTCAGTGTAAAATTATGTTTCTTTAGGACCCAGAAAGTCAAGGCTTAAAGGAAGAAAAGGGGTCTCAGTCCCCTTAACAGCTATGGCAACATGAAATTAAGGTTCACATACTTATAGCAGTGTATCAGCAAAGGAATAAAGTTTAAGAGTGAGTAAGGCATCCTGGACAAAGAATCTTGCAACACCAATATGCAGGATATAGTTTAAATGATAATACGCCTCCCCCGAGATTCAACAACTTTTGTAAAGCTAATGGGAGGCCACCAGACTGAAGAGAGGAGAGGAGCCTGAGTGCTGCTAAGCTGCAGGTACACAACTTCCTCAATTACTTTTGCAAATAATATCACTACTGTAGAACCTAAAATTGGCCTTTTGAGATATCTTTTCAGGATTTTTGCATGTCTGACACCCATGACTCCACCTAGATCCACCTGCTCCTGTAGCCCCACCCAGAAGCAATTTAGCAGACAGGAGGACAGCTTTGACCCTCTACAATTTCCTCTCTGTCCCAACCAATCAGCAGCAAGCCTAGCCATCTCCACCCTTCCCCCATACTGCCTTTGAAAATCCTGTAACCTAGGAGCTTCGGAGGAGATCATATGAGTACTGACTGTATTCCCTGTGATGTGGCTGGCCTCGTGTCTATTAAATTCTTTGTTTACTGTAATGCTGCTGTCTTTATTGTACAGTGGACAGGAAGGACCCTTTGGCAGTTACATAACTTCAAAATATATAATAGTCTCTCTGTGTCTATAGGAAAAACTAGTGGAGACACAGAGAGTATCTTTTAAGGGGATTACTTTAAATTTTATTGTGTGAATTATAAAGGAAGGCCGGTAATCAAAGATTGAAGATGACAAGAGCCACAGAGGATTTCTTGAAAGCACATTTAGCACTCTTCTTTATGCATTACTGTCCTTTACCCTCTTTGTCAAGCCAGAACAATGGCTGCATAGCGCCACTCTTCTCAAATGTTCTCTCCTCCTCATCCCATGTCAACCATAAATCAATGGGAAGGATTTATATGGTTTTATGCATTCCTTTTCAGCTTGCTAATAGTTGAAAAAATAGATTGTTCTTATATTACTATCTTGTAAGTTTACTGACACATACAAAATGGAAAATGTAAAAAAATTTATAGATCTTTTTTTTTTTTTTTTTTTTT
>NW_016808859.1:701232-717254 GCF_001698545.2 Rhinopithecus bieti | reverse complement strand
ACAATATACATATTGTATACATACTATATATTGTATATTACTATATATTATATATTGTAATATACAATGTTGTAATATACAGTATATATAATATATACATTTTATATTATAATATACATTATATATAATATAGGCATTGTATATTATAGTATGCATTATATATTATATTATATATATATTTGAAGCAAGGCTTTGTATATGTAGCAGTTTTCTTCACTGAGCTTTGTCTGAGTCAGGAAGCTCAAGAGCAAGGCACACTAAAACAGCCTACAGTATTGACACATACTGAAAGTTGAGCTCTGTGTAATTGTTTTACACATAGTTTATGGGTAAAAGCATAATCAAATTGAAGAGATTTCCACTTATATTTTGCTTACATTTATATATCACAATAAGATAATTAAAACAATATTTATCAGTACAAGAGATTCTACATCAAAAACTACAAGACTTGCTGAAAATATGTATTTAGCTTTCCTTATTTGCAAGATATGGTAAATTGATAAATAAATTTTTCTAATGAATACTATGCAATAAAAACAACTGGAAATAAAATAATTTGGTGTGAAAGTCAAATTAGAGAGGCTCATTACAATCTGTACATCTTCCAAGGATGCAGAGTGTTGAATAATTCATTAGCTACTTAACACATTTATACACACTTAAAAACCATGCAAACCAGTTTTATTACTTTTTTTATTCTATAAAAGGATTATATATTTTTTTCATTTTCAAAACTCCAAAAATTTCGATGCAAAGTAATTAATATTAAGCTCTTTCTAATTAAATCAGCAGAGGAGATTTAGCTGAAACTGTGCTAGGTACTCAAATTGAGAGACTGTCCCATTACATTAAACAGAGTGCATTTATCACAGATAAACTCCCAGACTACGTATTTGATATGCCATTCAACAAGGAAGGAAAATGAATCTTCCCAGTATTGTAGGCAAAATGCACAACATCTTTTGTCTAATTGTCTGCTCTAGAAGTCTTGAAGCAAATATAAAAAATATAAACACTATTGTCTTTTAACTGAACCAAAATATAATAAAACCTAAAGTAAGTTCTGTTATGCTAACTAGCTTTATAGAATGAAATAAATGAAATAATTTTGCAGATTATGCATAAACAGACATAGGTCCTACACAAGCATCAGAGTGTATATGATAACTTACATCATACTAAACAAATATAAATTTGAAAAAACTAGACTATCGTGTGCTTCTTTTAAATATCATGAAATATGTCTATTTAGAAAATTTGTCACCAGTTTTGTTTAATATTTTAATATATTAATTTATTCATATATTTGGAATTTCTATTATATGTCAATAACCATGGTAAATGCTATAAACATAGCTATGAGGAACACCACATGTCTGTCTCTTTCCTCAGTTCCTCCCTAGTAATGTTTTATAAAAGTTTCTGATAATTTTGTATATGAATACACATGAACATATAGATATAATTTGGTATATTTTTCTTTTGGGATATAATACAGCAGACTGAAAGAGAAATGTTGCTTAAATATTGAGAGTAGCATAGATGAATATAGATAATAGATTTTTAAATTTCAACATGTGCTTGAGAAATTTTAGTTTTGTTTAAATAAAATAAATTGGTTTTAGAATTGACTACATTAATTGAAGTATTTTCTTCATATTTTAAGTAAAACTACAAATGATTTTTTTTTTAAACTGCCACATTCCCAACAAACACATGATGTTCTTTTTAATGTATTTATCTGTGGTTGGGATATATTTAACTAACTTAATTCTACATGACCTTGTTTTGCTTCTTCAGTGGCGCAATCTTGGCTCGCTGCAACCTCTGCCTCTTGGGTTCAAGCGATTCTATTGCCTCAGCATCCCAAGAAGCTGGGATTACTGGCATGTATCACCACACCTGGCTAATTTTATTTTATATTATTTTATTTATTTATATTATTTTATTTATTTATTTATTTATTTTATTTTATTTTATTTTGTATTTTAGTAGAGACGGGACTTCTCCATGTTGGCCAGGCTGGTCTTGAATTTCTGACCTAAAGTGACCCGCCCACTTTGGTCTCCCAAAGTGCAGGGATTATAGGCATAAGCCACTGCACCAAGCTGCTTCTTAGCATACTTTATCAATTTATTGTGTAAAGTCTTCAATTTTCAAGTAAGGGCTCCCCCCAAAAAAACAATCTCCAATGAGCATGTAATTATTTCAGTTACTACTATGATTCAAGGTTGGATTAAAGTCAGAAATGTAGGTTTCTAGGACAAAGGAATCAAATGCTAAAACGGGAAGGAATTTGAGCATTTATAATAACTTTGCTCAAATACTTCTGCAGAAATACCTTTCTATGCCCTGTAAAATAGGGAATGGAAAGTAATAAATCAGCATTGCTATAGTAGACATGGATTTCACTCATGAACATAAAAAATTGTTTCTTACACTTACATATCATTTTTCTCTCATTCTTGACATTTCACAATTTTCTCTGACAGTTATACTACAGTTCAGTCAAGTAGGGTCAGCATGGCAAATTGGAAATATTTTAGAAGGTTTCAATTTTCAGTAGAATAAACCAAAAAAAGAGAAGCCCTTCATATATTGTTTATGACATGCCATATTTATAAAGCTTTCTTTTGCTTACTACTTCACTCCCAATTGATATACTGACATTTGTGACATTTATCAGATCCAAAAAATATTTATCATATTCTTTTCTATTCTATGTTTTCTGAGGTTTTATTTATCTTTTTTTTTTTTTTTTTTTTTTTTTTTTTGGGTTTTTTTTTTTTTTTTTTTTTTTTTTTTTTTTTTGATGTGCCTGAGGCCGGGGGAAATATGGGATGTTCTGTAAGGTAGTGATTATCTGCCCTGGGTTTGACATTATAAAATCTGGCTTTAGATCCTAGCTCTGCTCTCCTTTATGATCTAGCTTTTCGGTTGCTATAAGATCTATCCTCCCATTCTTTTTTACTGCTAGAATCTTGATTTTGCTGTAGTAATAAAGTGCTCAGATAAAAAGTTGTATTCAGCTTCCTTTGCTATTAAGTCTGACTATGCAATATGTTTTTGTCTGATGATATTTCAGCAGAAGTTTTCAGAAGGGGCTTGGGAAAGTATCTTAATATGAGAACAGGGACTCTGAAAAGAAACTGCTGACTTCTGGCCTTTTTTTTCTATTTGAAAGGGAAAGGAAAACGAGCTAGAATTGAAGTCGCTATTTATTAGTTGAGTATGAAAGAGTGAGCACATAGTACTGATGGATAAGTTTATAGAAATATCAAATTCCAAAATCCTGATTTCATCATCCTACCTTGAAATGCTTACTTCCAGACTTTTAAAAGTGTAATAAAAATGAAATTGTTATTTAAGCTACTGCTTACTTGGTTTAGTCTATTTAGATTAATGCAATTCCTAATGAATACATTAGTTTTATCCTCATAGGTATGATATTAAATCCAATCTGAACTTCAGCTCAAAATTGAAAAAACTTCATTCATAAAATGTGTCTATCAGTAATTATTTCAATAAGTGAGAGAATGAAATAAGAACCATGAGGGAGAGGACTTATCACATTGCTTGCTACCAAATTTGCAGTCAATGAGCCATAATAATTATTGTTCTGTGCTATTTCAGAGGCAGAGACTTTTCATTCTTTTTATTATTTTTTTCTTTTACATTATCCACTTGATATGTTACATCTGAGAAACAAAAAAAAGGCAATCAATTATTTAATGACCTATTTTTAAGATAATTACAATCATGTGTCTTCACAAGTCTTTTAATTCTTAAGTGTAACTAATCTATTTATTGGTTAATCTAAATAATTATGAATTATGTAAATTATGGGTACAATTAGTACAGTTACTTAACTGGGTGAATATCAGCAGTCATGCATGATGCATTGCTTTTAAAATTTGCTTTTGCAAAACTTACTCTGAATTTAAGTCTAAGAAATCCCGCAGTGCACACACTATTTATTTCAAAAATACTGAACAAAGATTGCTTTTAAAAATGAGATAAACTGATTATTTTATGAATGAAAAAATAAGAAGGAAAAAAAGTTAAAAATATTAGTTATAACTTGAGTCCTCCCATGCCTTTTAAATGAATGTTGGTTTTTTATAAGGCTCTAGAAAGGGCACCAAAGTGGGTATTCAATTTAGACAGGTACTGAATTGTTTTTAAACATACCAAGAATTTAAAAAGACTTATGTAAGCAAATTTACTAATGGATTTGAAAGAGACTGTTTTTAAGAAAAGAAAAAAACTAAAAAAAGCCCAAATCCATGACTTACATGTTCTATTTGAAAAGCTGGATCTTCTATTCATCATTTTCCACTGTGTTATCTCCAATTTCAGTGATGAGTTGTCTGATGAATTTATATAAATTCATTTGTTGTGGAGTAATTTTAAATTTATATTTCAAAGAGCCATAGAAGTTCAAAATAGTATATTTATTACAATCTTAATATTTAACACTTTAAATTATCCCTTTGCCCAAATAAACTACTTGATGAACTGCATTTGCCATTTTTTCTTTTTCAACTGTGCCATTCTTTCCAAATTCATTCAGAAAATAATTCTCTATTACTCAACAGTTTCTCTGGCTTATGTAGTTGAGTTGTAATGCTTAATTTGACATTTTTAATTCTGACATTGTCAATTACTTCCAAAAAGCGATTGTTGACATCGACAATCAGACACAGACTTTTCAAACATGTATTCTCCCCACCAGACTCTTCTGAATATTTTCCAAACTGATGCTTCCTCCTCTCATCTAGACATTCTAATTACATAGAGTCTAAAATATGTCACTGTAATCTATATAATATGAAACAAAAGTATTTGACTATAGAAAAAAGCAACTAGTACTGAGTTGAGAGAGTTCTAAAATAAAACAAATTATCAAAAGATATAACTTTAGTATTTGCTTAACTAAAACAGAAATGGAAGAATTTAAGCTTTCTTGAGATAAATTGAAGTTCAATTTTTTATTTATTTAAAATAATTACAAAATGCCAATTACATACATGTTATATGATTAAATAAAAAATGAGCCTGTGAATTACCTGAGTGTGAAGTCCTTGTCTGTTTCATCTTTGACTCCTTTATCTTTTAACATAGAAGGAATCCTATAGAGGAATGAAGCTGAAGAGATGGGAATAAAGAAGAAAGCATTCAGGCAGGAGAGGAAGAAAGGGTCAGTGGGAGACAATGCCTCATGGTAAATTGAAGCGTGGTCTGAGGCAGAAAATAGATCTTTCCTCCAAAGCCAATTTTTATATTTACCACCTGTTCTTGGGCCTCATTCCCTCATCTGAACAATGGAGATAATTATATCCACTCCACAGAATCCTTGTGAAGATTAAATAAGACCACGTTACAAAGTACCCGATACATAGTGAACACTTAATACATTGAATTTCAAATATTAGGCCAGATATAAAATAAGAATCTTCAGTTTTGAGGCATGTACCATCCTAAATCCTTGTTGATGAAAAAAGGACTCAAGGCCAGGCCAATTTTGTTAGACAAAATGATGAAATTACTTGAACTCAAAACTTTAACATCTAAAATAATGCACATATGTTAAAAAGTCAAAATAATGAAATCCAATAGAGCAACCAAAATCCAAATGCAGAATAAAGAAATAACTAAGGTGTTCCAAAGGAAAATGTAAATTCAAGTCCTGGTAGACAGAACTAAGGAAAAAAAGAAAGGATTCTTTCATTCCATGTTGAGCAACTCCATGTTAAGACCCTGGGTCCTGCCATAGCCATCTCAATGTGGAAGGATAAAGTAAAACTAGAAACTGAGGGAAGGGTGATAAATAATAAATATAGAAAGAACACTTTAAGACAAATGAAAGAAATTACGGAATTTGACTTAGCAAGGAGTACTCGATAAAGTGACATAATTTGAACCAAATATCAACAACTCTACTTTTCTGTTGGTTTTCATTTTTACCTTTTTTTTTCTGTAAACAGCTTAAGTTCACAAAGTATCAGCAAGAAAAAAAAAAAAAAGGAAAAATAAAATAAAAAAACCTAGAGGTAGTTAAAATGAGGAGAGCATTTAGTTAGAGTTAAGAGTCCCTTGTGTAAGAAAACTTTGGAGAAGAGGTCCGGGTGTTGTACAATATTTATCCTTCATGTATCCTTAAGCACCTCTGAAGAAATAAATGATGCACTGAATTATAAGGTACACTAGCTTAATTTCTAGTGAGACTACAAATTAAACTCACATTACAATATAAAACAGATAATTATATATATGTATTTTTATGTATATAATATATATGTGACATCCAATATCCTTTTTTTGTGGTGAGAACACTGACAATCTACTCTTTTAGCTATTATCAGTATACAATATACATGCTGCATACATCATATACTGAAAAAAATGCATTTGTGTTTGTGTGTATATAGGTATACATACACACAGAGAAAGAGGGAGAGAGAGGGTCTCATTCTGTTGCCGAGGCTAGAGTGCAGCAGCAGCATCATAGCTTACTGAAGCCTTGGACTCTTGGGTTGCAGCCTTCCCCCCACTTCAGTCTCCCAAGTAGTTGGGATTATAGGCATGTGCCACCATGCCAGGCTTTTGTATTGTATTGTATTGTATTGTATTGTATTGTATTGTATTGTATTGTATTGTATTGTACTTAAGACTGGATCTTGCTATGTTGCCGAGACTGCTCTAGAACTCCTGGCTTCAAGCAATCCTCCCATCACAGCCTCCTTAAGCTGCTAGGATTAAAGGCGTAAGCTACCACACCTGGCAATAATAATGTTTAATATTTGTCAAGTATCTAACTTACTAAGCACTCCAGTAAGTCATTTCAATGATTTTTTGTTTTCATTTTATAATTTTATCTTTGTTTTTTGATGTATTTATTTTTAATAGAAAAAATGTATATATTTATTGCATACAATATGATGTTTTGCATAGTGGCTAAATTGAACTAAGTAACATATGCATTACTTCATATACTTAGCCTTTTTTTATTGTGAAAATGCTTAAAATCTCTCCTATTTTCAGTGTATGATACATTGTTTTTTACTATACTCATCATGTTTGATCGATCCCTTTAACCTATTCCTTATGTCTAACTGAAATAAAGTTTATTCTCCATTAAACTTTCAGATAGGCTGCTATTATTATTATTAATATTTTTTCAAGTTTTGTAATATTTAGAGAAAATATATCTCTAGTAAATTGCAGACCTGAAATATAATCCCAAGTGAGCCTGATGCCTAAAGTCCTCATCACTAAACTATGTTGCCTTTAACATAATTAGAATCCTGGCTTATAACCCTGTAAGGAACTTGAAGAAGAGTACAAATAACTCTTGTAGACTACAGGAGTGTAAAAAAAAAATTCATTTACATTAAGAAAAGACTTATGTAATCATTTTTCTTCTTCTTCTTAAATAGCCCTACTTGTTCTTTGAAAAGTTTCTGTTATGAAATTACACACTTGGAAATAATTATGGACCTTTTATATGTATTTATTTCCTTTGGTCCTCCATCATGCCATTATATTATTTTCTATTTACAAGACAGAAAATTGCATGTTATCTAAGGCTGAACCTTCTGAATTTCAATAGCTTTCATGAAATTGCAATGATACTTTTCTAGAAAAAGAAGCACATTTTGCTTTTACTCTTCTTTATAAGAAAAGAAAGGAAAATAATTTCCTACAACACTAAGTTTAACAAACGCATCTTAGTTTTTATTTCTGGTTAAAGCACAACTATTAACTGAACCATACCTCTACCATACCTCAGAATTAGCATGTTTGGAATATGAACCAAAAGTCACGGAAAACATTCTCATCTGAGGTCCTTGTGGATCAGATCAAGCTTCCTCAGTACCTGGGCTTAATACTTTGAGAATGCTTTCCCCTTTCCTATGACACCATCTTTGCATTCAGAAAAATATTTCACAGGTGATAAACAAGATGAGTTAGAAAAACAGCACAACTTACTGTCAAGTTTTCTCCCTCTAAATAGATGGCATGCTTTAATCACTGGCTTTTCAAACTTAAAATAGCATTCTGGTTTACAAAACTAAAGTCTCTAAGAAGAATGATAGAAAATAAACTATTTAGTACAATGTTTGCCAGATTTAATAATCACTACAGGACATGTGTATTCTCATAAAATTCCTGAATTCCAATGAAAGTAATATTTCACAGAATATAATCTTCTAATTCAGGTGTCCCCAATATCCTGGGCTGTTGACCAGTACCAGTCCATGTCCTGTTACGAAGCAGGCCACACAGCAAGAGGCGAGCAGCAGGCAAGCAAGCATTACCTCCTGAGACGTGCCTCCTGTCAGATCAACAGCAGGCATTAGATTCTCATAGGAGTGCGAACCCTATTGTGAACTGCACATATGAGGGATCTAGGCTGTGCACTCCTTATGAGAATCTAATCTCCGATGATCTTAGGTGGGTGAGTTTCATTTGGAAGCCATGCCCATCCCTGCCCCACATCTATGGAAAAATTGTCTTTCATGAAAACAGTCCCCCGTGCCAAAAAGTTTAGGGACCGCTGTTCTAATTGCTAATAAATTGTATTGCTTACCCTACTCCAGCTGTAAACTATTGGATATATTTATTACTTTTTTTTGTTTGCTGGTGTATTCCAGTTTACTGTTTTTATTAATTATTCCTTCACTTTGTTCTTGCATTTTGTTAGGATTTACCTAAGTCTTGAATTAAATATCTACTTCAGTGTTTCTCCAACATCCCCAAATCTCTGATCTTTTAAAAACTGTTTACAAAACACATTTCATTTGATTTCAATACAATCATGCTTAATTTGATATGAAATATCTTTTTCAAAATAATGTAAGATGTATTAAATCAGGATATCAGATATGGAGCCAAAGCATCCATGTTTTAACCTTTCCATGTGATTCTGAACCATTATTGATGAGGTTCTATCATCCCCACTGGCTTAATGTTCACTTTCCGGCACCAACAGGGCCTTCTGCACATGTCGTTTTGGTCCATCTCCCTCACAGACAACAGTCTTAAAGGAAGGAATTATGCCTTATTATTATTATTTTTTATTCTCAGCACATGCACAGTGATTCATGCACAGTAAAAGCTTAACACTAATCCCTTTTCTTAGTTTAAAAGTATGCCATTGTTCACACTAAACATCAGCTCTTACCTACCACATATTCATTTAACTCAGATTTTTCCTTATTCTCTTTGAAAGAGATACTTTGAGCTTTTTTCACGTCTTTTTCAGGACTAGAAAACCTTGGCCTATTATATGCTTTCTTGACTTTTATCTTATTTCACTTATGTCAGGATTTTATCAGTAGGTTCTCAGAACAACTGGAAATCAAAAGGCTTTAATCACTTGCTAGTAACTCAGCATGAAAAAAAAAGAAGTGACTTTATTTTAGAATAGATTTTTCTTGCACTTATAGCATTTGCCCCAAAACTTATTCTGCCTAAGTAGGTAAAGAAAAAGACAAAATTTATGTCCAAGTTTACTTCCAATAATTACAAGGGTTTTGAAAACTTGGACATAAACTATCTAGTTTAAAACTGTATTAAAAAATACTATTTTCTTTTCCATTAGTGGAGAGAAGGTCTTTTCTGACACATTTTGCACAAACTTTCCCTGCTTGCCATTGTGACAGACAATTCTTAGTCTATGTTTCTGTAGTCATAGTAGTCTTGCAAGATTTTATACTGTTGCACAACTTATAAATACACTTAGAACAATTGGTTTTCCTGATTCTTATACATAAATGGTTTTTCTCAAAGAGAATTTGATTATTGTGAAATGTCATAAAGTTTTATAATTTTACATGTTTTGATTTAAACTGTGTTCAGGTATAGCCCTCAGACTTTTTGCTTGTTTGTTTCTGCTATATTTATTCCTAGGCAGTTTTGTTCCTGATCGGTTATTCTAAATGTTACACACACACCCACACACCACATAGTTGTCCTAAGTATATTATTCTATGTTCCCATCACAATTTATTCTTCATATGAAGAACTAATTTCTTTATTTGTTAAATCTATATGAGCTTTTTTCTGCTTATCAGCATATTAACTATGTCTAATTTAGTATTATCTGCAGACTGATCATCATATTCTCGAAATCTTTGTCACAGTCTTCAAAATTAAGCTTGGCTTCTCCATATACCATTTCAAGACATACTTGTATAAAAGTTTTATTTTAAAGGGAAGGAATATGGTACAAGAGAAAGAGAATGCAGACACCAGTCTAACCACGAGACGTCCCATGTGCAAGTACCTTAAAGACTCTTTTGTAGCTCTGGCCTGAACCACCAACCAAGATATATGAAAGGAATCTTGCTTTTGGCAAAACTCAAAGAGAACCTCTCTTAAGTGATCATGCTAAGCTTGTCAGACTCTCTTAAGTGATCATGCTAAGCTTGTCAAATAAATTAGGCTAGTTGAAAATCATTAGTAAAAACAAAATTGACCCAGAGAGTCTCCAGAGTATTTCTGATCTTAAACAGTTTATCTTAAATCCAACTGTCTTATCTTGGCCAAGAGTCAACATGTAAACATCCAGCTTTACTCAGAAATAAAGATAGAGCTTTTCCAGTCTAGCTAAAACTAAAACTATTTCCACAATTTCATAAGTAGATTTCCTTTCACTAATGTTTAGTAAAACAAAATAACATCAAAATTGAAACATTAATGCAAAATAAAACTTGGTCTTAAATGAAAAAACCATAGTTAAAAAGTGCATTTAAAATTTCAATAATTAATATCAGCCATTAATCATGCCAGCCAACCTGATACAACTCCCAGTGGCGTTTGAACCAGAACAACTTCATCTTGAATAGGAGCTGGGTAATTTAAGGCTGAAACCAACTGAGCTGTATTCCAAGATGGTTAGGTATTCTAAGTTACAGGATGAAATAGGAGGTCAGCATAAGATACAGGTCATAAAGTCCTTATTGATAAAACAGATTGCAGTAAAGAAGCCAGCTAAAACCCACCAAAACCAAGATGGTGACAGGAGTGACTTCTGGTCATCTTCACTGCTACCCTCCCACCAGCACCATGACAGTAAAAAAAAAAAAAAAAAATGCCATGGCAACATCAGGAAGTTAACCTATATGGTCTAAAAAGGGGAGGCCTGAATAATCCACACCTCGTTTAGCATGTAATCAAGAAATAACCATAAAAATGTGCAACCAGCAGTCCTTGGGGCTGCCCTGTTTACTAATAAAAGAATGAGTAGCCATTCTTTTATTCCTCTACTTTCTTAATAAACTTGCCTTCACTTTACTCTGTGGACTTGCCCTGCATTCTTTCTTGTACGAGAGCCAAGAATTCTCTCTTGGGGTCTGTTGGGACCCTTTTCTGGAAACATCTTCCTGGTGACCACGAAGCAACAATATTAAGGAAACCTGTGACCAAAAGACTAACTATGGGTAAGTGGTGGGGTCTGGTGACATCTTTCTGGTGAACCATGGAAGAGACAATATGGAAGAAATCCTTCCAACCCAAATGAAATGATTGCAGCACTGATTGGCTAACTTTGGGTAAGTAGTGGGGTATCTGGATAAAGGATGGGATTGGGTTAGAAACCTGACTTAGGGGAGTTAGAGTTTCTCCTAAGACAGAGAGAGTTAAAGACTCCTCTCAATAAAAGGCAAGAATGCTTGACAGACCTTGGATTTGAAGCCCAGTGTACAAAGGTTAGAGTCTTTCCTAAGTTTTAGAGTGTTAAGACTCCCCTCTCTGTAAAGTCCCTTTCAGATGAGAATGGGTTTGACATTATGAGATGTTAATTCCTTTTCTCTTTGGATTAATCTGCCTTGCACTCTTTGCTGATAGGTATGGGTGACAGAATTAGGCATGTACAGGATAATGGGACATAGGGAACTTTTTCCTATCCAAAAGGGGAAACTTGAGAGCAGATGGGACTGTTGGAAAAGATCCCTTCACTACCAACAAACAACTGCCTGAACTTTTTGGTGTCACTGCAATGGGTGCATCTTTCCCTGGTCTCCCTGAACTCTTGGCATTCCCCACCCTGCCACAGGCAATGCTTTTCTCTCTCTCCTTTTTCTTTCCTATCTTTTCTATTACTCAGGCCAACCATTTTGCCCAGAGACCACAAGTTGAACTCCTGATCAGAGGTTAGATTAACAATGTTGTGGGCCAACCTGGGGCAAGTTTGAGTCTTGCCAGTTTAATATTGGGTGCTAAGCAGAGTGGCTAATGTCTTTGTTTTGTCACACATATTTTTGTCACACACATTTAGTCTAAATTAGGTCAGATATTATGTTTACTAAATGCTTTAAGATCATAAACTGCTTCTCTGACTTTTGAAAATTGTTCAATTTACCTACATTGGAGACATTAGATTCTATATAAGGCCTGCAGACATGTGGAATTAGCCATGCTCCCTAGCTATGCAAAGAAGGTTATAAAGAAAATAGATTTTATATAAGAAAGTATGTTGTATGGTAAATTCTTGTCCTAAAGTAAAATGATTGGCTATTTAAAAGAGGGATTTTAGGGCAAGTCAGAAAGTCTAAGCATGTAGTAGATGGTCCGTGTACATTGTGAAAGGATTTATGAAAGGGAATTTATTTGAGAAATGTTATAAAATTTAAAGGTTGTTAGGCCTCCTAAATGCTTCATAAAATGTCACTATGACTCTTACTGTACAACTTGATTGCTTTGCAATTAGGTAAAGCCTGGCACACGTGGATTTAGCTATGCCCTCTATGCTGGAAAGAGTCAGATTTTCTGGTGTCCTAGGCTCCACAACTGGTACATAATTAAAATTGCTTGCCAACCAGGTTTTCTACCAAAAGTAAAAGTTGCTAATAGTTAATCGTGTAACATGTATTTGAAACTACTGAAAAAAGAATGCTATGCACCAGGTATGTAAGGCAAGTAGAAGGTACTTTTGGTAAAAGATTATAAGAAGGCATGGGAATGTGAATTTCTTGCCTAAGCTTAAAGGGTTAAAGGATTATTTTAAGTTAGATAGAATAAAGCTGAAGGTTTAAGCAAGTTATGGAAGGTTTGTGAAAAATTAATTGTAAAATAGATTCTGTGTCTAAACATATTGGCCAAAGTTGTACTCTTTGTGTAGGATTGCAGGTTAAGCTTACTCAACATTTTCTTAAATTGAACACTTATTAATATTTCAGATATCACCTTTTGTCAAAAGGTGGAGTTATGAATGGACCTCACCATACTGATGCTTTCTGACTCATTTCCTCTCTACCAAGAGACCCTCATACTTAGGCAGGAATATCATCTCCCTATTCACTCTGAAGAAGTTACAGAAGATGGTTCTTCATCCCTCTGCAACCCTTAGAATTAAGGGTTCTCCTATAAAAGGGAGGGGAAAAATAGTTTGAGCCAGAGGAACTCCATCTTGAATAGGACATGGGTAAAATAAGGCGGAAACCTACTGCACTGCATTCCCAGACAGTTAGGCATTCTAAGGGGCAGGATGAGACAGGAGGTCAGCACAAGATACAGGTCATAAAGACTTACTGATAAAATAGTTCATAGTAAAGAATCTGGCTAAAACCTACTAAAACCAAGATGGCAACAAGAGTTACCTCTGAAACCACAGTGCTAGGTAGTGGAGAAACAAGAGCAATAGTGCTCCTGCTGTCATGCATTTGCAGGATAATAGCAAATACAGATAGGGAAAAAGAAAATTGCAATGAAGTGTGATGATTGCTCATGATGATTGATTTTAGGTGTCAATTATTATTCAGAAAAAAAAGCCAAACTCTGTAAAATATTTAAAAGGTTTATTCTCATCCAAATATGAATGACCACAGCCTGAGGCACAATCTTAAGAAGTCCTGAGAACATGTGCCAAAGGAGGTTGTGTTACAGTTTTATTTTATACATTTTAGGGGGACATAAGACATCCGTGAATACATGTGAAGTACACATTGGTTGGGTTCTGAAAGGCAGGGCAACTAGAAGCGAGGGTGGAGATGATGGGGGTGACAGAAGGCTTACAGGTCATAGGTGGATTCAAAGATTTTCTGATTGACAATTGATTGAAAGAGTTAAGTTATAATCTAAAGATCCAGAATCAGTAGAAAGGATTGTCTAGGTTAAGATGAATGGTTGTTGAGACCAGGGTTCCTATTATGTAATGAAGTGTCATAAGTGGCTACCCTTGGAGACAATAAATGGCAAATGTTTCCTATTTAGACCTTTAATAGGTGCTAGACTGTCAATTAATTTCATAAGGATTGAGAGGACTTGGAAAAAGAAAAATCTAGTTATGTTAATAGAGATTCTTTATATAAGCAAAATTTTCCCCCACAAAAAAGAGAGCTTTTCAGGGCCATTCAAAATATATTCAAAGAAATATATTTTGTTAGGCCTCCTAAATGCTTCATAAAATGTCACTATGACTCTTACTGTACAACTTGATTGCTTTGCAATTAGGTAAAGAAATATATTTTCTTTGAATATATTTTGAATTCTTTTGGAGCCCGTTCTCTGTCACATGATGTTATACTAGAGTCAAGTTGGAACGTGGTATCTTATTCATACAAAGAGTCTGTTTCGTCAGACTTAAGATCTCTCTTTTAATGTTAATGTTGGTCAGTTGTGCCTACACTCCAAAGGAAAGAGAGCATAATGAGACATGTTTGACCTCACTTACCGTCATGGCCTGAACTAGCTTTTCAGGTTTTTTTTTAGGTCCCCTTGACCAAGAGATGGTCTATGCAGTTGGTTGGGGGGCACAGAATTTTTCTTCTCATTGTTTACACTATATTTAAATATTCCTAGGTTGCTGGTGAAGGAAATTGAAATATTCTACTCTGAAATATATTTCTTTGATGTATTTTGAAACAACTGCCACTTGGCCAGGAAACTTGGCCAAGAAAACTTGCCACTTGACCACAGAAGTGGCCTTCCAAAGCTGTCCTTTCTGGGGTAATTTTGTATCTGTAAGAATTTCTATGCTCCCTCCCCTTTTTATACCTTTCCCAGGTCCAGGAGAAATTGAGAGTCTGACATCTTTAAAAGTCTGAGAAGAAACATTTATCACCTCTTCTCTCTGAGGGAAGCCTCATCTACATAACAAGACCGCTTTTGCTACCCAAATTTCTTTCTTTCTCTCACTTTTAACTTGTTGTGGTATTAAATCTGATTAACCAGTATAACCTATTTCTGGCCATACTCTATGTTTGCATTCTTTGCTGTGTCGTCAAGATGGAATGTAAGTTTCTGTAACTCATTGGGAAGTTGGGTCTCCTTTCTGGTGGCTCCCATGTATACACATTAAATAAATATGTATGCCTTTTTTCCTATTAATCAAACTACCTCATGCCTGTGATGTTTCAGCGAACTTTCAGGGGGCTAAGAGTTTGTGGCCCCAACGCTGGTAAAGGATGGGTACTTTCTGGGTATGATGAAAGTGTTTCTGCAAGAGATTGGCATTTGAATCTGTGAACTGCATAAAGAAGAATCTCAAAGAATCTCAGTATGGGTTGGCATCGTCAAGTAAGTGGAGGGCCGGCTAGAATAAAAGACAGAGGAAAGGCAAATTTCCCTCTGTCTCTCTCTCTTTTCCTCTTTTGGAGATGGAACACACTGTTTCTTTTATCTTTGGATTTCAGAACTTCATATTCTTCAACCTTTGGGCTTCCAGACTTCCAGCAGTAGCTCTCCAGGTTCTGTGGCCTTCAGACTTGGGCTGAGTCATGCTACTGTTTTCCTAGGTTCTCCATCTTGAAGACAGCATTTTGTAGGACTTCTCAATCTCCAAAATCTCAAGATAAGCCAACCCCCCAATAAGTCCCCTTTCATATATCCCTTTATATGTTCTATTGGTTATGTTTCTGTGGAGAACCTTGAGTAATATAATGTTATACTGGTGTAAATTCCTAATCAATTGAAGCACACAGGAATTACCCAAGATGAGATGCCAAGGAAGACTTTCTGAGGAAAATAGTAGCTACAACATAAAAATTAAAAAAAAAAAAAAAAAAAAAAAAAAA
>NW_016808859.1:665895-700903 GCF_001698545.2 Rhinopithecus bieti | reverse complement strand
AAAAAAAAAAAAAAAAAAAAAAAAAACTAGGAAAACTAGGCTCAGGTGGGTAGAGGGATATTCCAAATCTAGGACTGATGGCTTACACCTAACAATTCCAGTGTTTTGGGAGGCTGAGGTGTGAGGACTGCTTGAGGCCAGGAGAGGGAGTCCATTCTTGGGAACATAGTAAGATACCATTTCTACAAAAAAACTTTTGAAAAGTTAGCCAAGTACACTGGTGAGCACCTCAAGTCCTAATTACTTTAGAGAATGAGGTGGGAGGATCCCTTGAGCCCAAGAATTTGAAGTTACAGTGAGCTATAATCAAACCACTGCACTCTAGCCTAGGCCTCAGAGTGAGACTCTGTCTCCAAGACAAATAAAAATTAAAATAAGAACATTCCAGACAGAGGGATCAGAAAGAGTTTAGGAGATTTGAGAAAGTGAAATCAATATGATATACCCTGAAGGAAAATTAGAGGAAAAGAGAAAAGAGAGAGAAAGAGAGAAAAAGAGAGAGTAAGAGAGACAGAGAGAGAGAGAGAAAGAGAGAGCAAGAGAGGAGGGGAAGGAGGAAAGAGGTGAAAGAGAAAGAAAGAGAGACTGGTTATGTTTAAAATTTCTGTGTAGTGTAAGCCCAGAAGGGGGCTCTATGAGAAAAGTCTGGGTTTGTGAGCTAAATTAAAACCTGAGAGGACCTAGTAAACTGTGTTAGTGGCAGAGTAAATACACCTTAAATTAGGAAAGTTTCTTGGTTAAGGACTCTAGTTTTCCGGGCTTCCACAAGTTCTATATTCCAGTCATAGGAGAATGGTTGATGTAACCTAAGCATCGATGGTCTCCCACATTAGTGTTTCTTTCACCCTTTCTTCTTCCCTGAATGCCTTTCTTCACCTCTCTCCAAATGTCACATTCTAGTTTTATGTATCCATCATACACCATCTCCTTCATTACATCTTTAATTGAATTCATTAAGTAAGCACATTCTTTCTTTCTCTCTAAATCTGTGTAACTTTGTTCAGTTTTACCCCCTCTAATATCTTAAACATCTATTCTTAATTTGTATATAATTATAAACATATCTCTCCTTCCCGTTAAACTGGCTTCTTTAGCACATGTCTTAAATATTTTAGGATCTCCTATAATATGGTTATTCAAAACGAATTAAACAGCACTGTTTACTTAAGAAGAGATAAAAATGTTAAAAAAAAGAAAACATTATTTTTCATAAGGTTTATGCATCAACAGACTTTTATATTTACCAAACTTGTAAGATTAAAGTGGAGTAAGGGAAAATTCACACTTTTTTTTAACATTCACTCATTCATTCACTTTTACATTTATTTATTTACTTTTTTTAACATTCACTTAATTCTTACTGTCAGTTTAGCTGATGCTACTGTAACTGTAATTTGGAATGCATTTTTTTTTCAGTTGCACATAAGGAGTTTAGGGGTTTAGGGGATTTGAGAAAGTGAAATTAATATAATATACCCTGAAGGAAAGTTAGATGAAAAGAGAAAAGAGAGAGAAAGAGAGAGAAAAGAAGGAGTGTATGAGAGAGAGAGAGAGAGAGAGAAAGAGAGAGGAGGGGAAGGAGGAAAGAGGTGAAAGAGAAAGAAAGAGAGACTGGTTATGTATAAAATTTCTGTGTAATGTAAACCCAGAAGGGGCTCTACGAGAAAAGTCTGGATTTTCTCAGATTTTATTTACCACTAATTGAAAGACTGAAGGAAACACTAGCTGGTAGGTGGATTAAATAAAAGAATGAGCTCAAATAAAAGTAATTATATCTACTTTTAAGCAGCATTTCTTTCCAGTAAGTAAAGATTAGTCAAATATCTAATGAATTTCTTTAATATGAACATTTGCTTTGACATAAAATGCTCATTCAACAAGTTTGGGAACATTAAAATATCTTTTACTTCTTATTTAGATGAGAAAGAATTGATTATTCCTCACTGATTAGCAGAAGGTCAAGTTCTGTTATTAACACCAAACAACAACAACAAAACATGGAATTCTACTTTCTACATTAACTAAAAGTTATAACTATTGTTCTGGTGATTTCATACACACTTCTGTTCTTAATGTGAATAGTATATTTGTATCATCGAAGTTGAGGATTTCTTATTGTGAAGGTGAGTACACTTCATGGGTAAGAGTACTAAATGTTCTATAATATCAAGCATTTCAAAGAGCCAAGCCATTTACAGTTATTATTTCATTTTCCTTATTACTATCCATAGTTATGCATTGTACTATTTCAGTTTTGAAGATGAAGAAAACTGAAGCTATAGGAACTGAGCTAAATTGCCCAAGGACATACAGCTTGAAAAGGCATGACTAGAATATGCACTCAGTATGACCTCAACACCCAAGCTCTTTACCAACATATGCTATAATCTTAGGCTCATCAGCTACACACAGTGAATAGTGGTGCTACTTTGTCTGAGCCTGCATTCTCCTGCAGAGTCTACACCTCCCTTTCAGTTGTTTTCACCTTCACTGTTCCAAAAAAAGCAGACTTTGAAAACTTAAGAAATGACATTTAAAAAAATCAAAATCTATTCAGATTTGCACTCAACTTGATTCATTGTAACCTATTTAGTGCCCTTCTAGACTAGGTCTAACTTAAATAGCCTAGGTATAAAACTTAAAGAATAGGGGCAGATGATTTTGTGAAAAAAATAAATAAATAAATAAATAATGATAAGCTTTTGCTTTTACAAAGAAATTTACAGCTTACATACTCTATGAATTTGAAAGAACCTTAAATGATCTGATTTAACTAACTATCCCTAAATTTTGTTAACACGTCCCTGACAAATAGTGGCTAGGAAATTGGCACCACTCAAAATTTCCAATATTTACTGCTAGGTTACACAAAATTTCTGCTTCCATTTGAGCACACGCTTATCTCATTAAACTGTCAATTGATCTTAATTATATTATCCTGCTTCCAAAGCAAAACATTTCTATCTCTTTACTATGTATCATTCTTTATATATTTCAGACTAATATAACAAACATGTTCCTCCCTGGCTTGTTTCGTTTTCCAGGGTAGCCTTGCCTAGTTCCTTCATCTATTTCTCTAAATGATACTTTCAAACTGTCTTCACTGTTATTAAAGGTTCAGGTATGAATTTATTTCTCCTAAAATCCAGCAGTCAGAAATGAATAAGATATTAAAGATATTGTTGAGCCAGATGAGAGGGACTCTGAATTTCTTTTCTGGATAATTCTTTTTTCTGGTAAATTTTCCATTGGGTAATATTAATTTTGTATGTAGCTGAATTACACTGATGTGTTACAGAATTTTTTAACCAATGTACTAACTAAGATGCCCAAGATGTTTTCAATGTGTGTTACATGCACAGCCATATCTTCTATTTTGGCTATTATGGTTATTTGACCAGTTGCAAGATCTCCACAAGGTAAATATTAGTTTGTTGACATCATTTTAAATTCTGAACCTAATAATCCTTGATTTAAAGCACTGAATAGCTAAGGCTGAGACTCACCCATTTTGGTATACAACCTCAGATATCTCTCCCAGCATTAATATCAATCATCAATATTAAATGATCAATTAATTAATTATTTTAAAGAAAAAAAATTGGGTCCAAATTTTATTTTGAAAAGATTTATAAATAGGCTAATTGAAATAGGAGAAACANAGGTTTATGCATCAACAGACTTTTATATTTACCAAACTTGTAAGATTAAAGTGGAGTAAGGGAAAATTCACACTTTTTTTTAACATTCACTCATTCATTCACTTTTACATTTATTTATTTACTTTTTTTAACATTCACTTAATTCTTACTGTCAGTTTAGCTGATGCTACTGTAACTGTAATTTGGAATGCATTTTTTTTTCAGTTGCACATAAGGAGTTTAGGGGTTTAGGGGATTTGAGAAAGTGAAATTAATATAATATACCCTGAAGGAAAGTTAGATGAAAAGAGAAAAGAGAGAGAAAGAGAGAGAAAAAGAAGGAGTGTATGAGAGAGAGAGAGAGAGAGAGAAAGAGAGAGGAGGGGAAGGAGGAAAGAGGTGAAAGAGAAAGAAAGAGAGACTGGTTATGTATAAAATTTCTGTGTAATGTAAACCCAGAAGGGGGCTCTACGAGAAAAGTCTGGATTTTTCTCAGATTTTATTTACCACTAATTGAAAGACTGAAGGAAACACTAGCTGGTAGGTGGATTAAATAAAAGAATGAGCTCAAATAAAAGTAATTATATCTACTTTTAAGCAGCATTTCTTTCCAGTAAGTAAAGATTAGTCAAATATCTAATGAATTTCTTTAATATGAACATTTGCTTTGACATAAAATGCTCATTCAACAAGTTTGGGAACATTAAAAATATCTTTTTACTTCTTATTTAGATGAGAAAGAATTGATTATTCCTCACTGATTAGCAGAAGGTCAAGTTCTGTTATTAACACCAAACAACAACAACAAAAACATGGAATTCTACTTTCTACATTAACTAAAAGTTATAACTATTGTTCTGGTGATTTCATACACACTTCTGTTCTTAATGTGAATAGTATATTTGTATCATCGAAGTTGAGGATTTCTTATTGTGAAGGTGAGTACACTTCATGGGTAAGAGTACTAAATGTTCTATAATATCAAGCATTTCAAAGAGCCAAGCCATTTACAGTTATTATTTCATTTTTCCTTATTACTATCCATAGTTATGCATTGTACTATTTCAGTTTTGAAGATGAAGAAAAACTGAAGCTATAGGAACTGAGCTAAATTGCCCAAGGACATACAGCTTGAAAAAGGCATGACTAGAATATGCACTCAGTATGACCTCAACACCCAAGCTCTTTACCAACATATGCTATAATCTTAGGCTCATCAGCTACACACAGTGAATAGTGGTGCTACTTTGTCTGAGCCTGCATTCTCCTGCAGAGTCTACACCTCCCTTTCAGTTGTTTTCACCTTCACTGTTCCAAAAAAAGCAGACTTTGAAAACTTAAGAAATGACATTTAAAAAAATCAAAATCTATTCAGATTTGCACTCAACTTGATTCATTGTAACCTATTTAGTGCCCTTCTAGACTAGGTCTAACTTAAATAGCCTAGGTATAAAACTTAAAGAATAGGGGCAGATGATTTTGTGAAAAAAATAAATAAATAAATAAATAATGATAAGCTTTTGCTTTTTACAAAGAAATTTACAGCTTACATACTCTATGAATTTGAAAGAACCTTAAATGATCTGATTTAACTAACTATCCCTAAATTTTGTTAACACGTCCCTGACAAATAGTGGCTAGGAAATTGGCACCACTCAAAATTTCCAATATTTACTGCTAGGTTACACAAAATTTCTGCTTCCATTTGAGCACACGCTTATCTCATTAAACTGTCAATTGATCTTAATTATATTATCCTGCTTCCAAAGCAAAACATTTCTATCTCTTTACTATGTATCATTCTTTATATATTTCAGACTAATATAACAAACATGTTCCTCCCTGGCTTGTTTCGTTTTCCAGGGTAGCCTTGCCTAGTTCCTTCATCTATTTCTCTAAATGATACTTTCAAACTGTCTTCACTGTTATTAAAGGTTCAGGTATGAATTTATTTCTCCTAAAATCCAGCAGTCAGAAATGAATAAGATATTAAAGATATTGTTGAGCCAGATGAGAGGGACTCTGAATTTCTTTTCTGGATAATTCTTTTTTCTGGTAAATTTTCCATTGGGTAATATTAATTTTGTATGTAGCTGAATTACACTGATGTGTTACAGAATTTTTTAACCAATGTACTAACTAAGATGCCCAAGATGTTTTCAATGTGTGTTACATGCACAGCCATATCTTCTATTTTGGCTATTATGGTTATTTGACCAGTTGCAAGATCTCCACAAGGTAAATATTAGTTTGTTGACATCATTTTAAATTCTGAACCTAATAATCCTTGATTTAAAGCACTGAATAGCTAAGGCTGAGACTCACCCATTTTGGTATACAACCTCAGATATCTCTCCCAGCATTAATATCAATCATCAATATTAAATGATCAATTAATTAATTATTTTAAAGAAAAAAAATTGGGTCCAAATTTTATTTTGAAAAGATTTATAAATAGGCTAAATTGAAATAGGAGAAACACTTAAAATGAAAAATATTTTCTTAACATATACTATTAATAAAAATCAAATTTGTGTTTTAAAGTTATATGCAAAGTATAGAGTATAACTTTTTTCAGATAATTTTACATTTTATCATTTACTCAATTGTCAATGTTATAAAATGTTATTTTCTCATAAAACATTTCAAAACTTTAAAGATAAATAATGTATTTCAATCTCATGTCCAAACCAATCAGACTATATTCATTTTCCTGTTTTCTCTCAGTTATGATCCATATACATAAATAATATAAGTGTATTTTTAAATATTTTTCTTTAATTCTAGAATCATTTACCACAGGAAATTATATACCCTTAGAAAATTGAGGATGCAATGAAGCCTAGTAGAAATCAAAGCTTTGCTTAGCCAAATGATTTCCGTTCTCTGCAGTTGCAATTTTCAATTTAGCTCTTTATGTTCTCCCTATTGGCGTTTTAGACTGAATACAGAAGCTAAAGCCTAGTCATCAGTACTTTAGCGTCAGATATACAAAGAAAAGCAAACATCAAACTTCTGTGCACTACAGAGTAAATGTGCCAGGAGAAAAAACAGTTCCCTTGAGTAGCCTGCACAAAGACTTTCTTGCTTAGTCCTGTAGAGAGAAACACTTTCAAGGTCTTTTCAGTCCCAAAAGAGCTAGAGGACATTCACAACTATAAAAACTTTCCTCATTTTATTTTTTATATAGGAAGAAGTTGCCACTAAGTGAAATGAACTGATTAAACAGCTCAAATATGAAAATGGATTTTAGCACTTAAAAGGTGAAGATAGGAGTGTACAGAATGGTATGGGCATAATATACTTTGCCTCAGCTTAGAACTAACCTTTTTCTTGTTGTGATTCTGGGTCCCTAAAACATTACACACTGAATGGCAAATAAACTCTCAAAGGAGAAAAGAAAAGGAGAGAGAAAACTACTTTTCAACAGGAAGATTTTGAAGAATAATTCCTGCTATAAAACACACCTGTACACTATAAAGAATAACTTTCCTCATAGTGTCACATAACTGTACGTTACTCAATTTGCCCCAAACCTCAGTCTACAAATAAGGCACTTATTGAAGGTTTTGTGTAGGTGACTTGCTTTTTGTAAGAATTTAATATTGAGAGGTTAACCTCAGGCACTTAGACATAAATGTAAGAAACAAATTTCCAATTATCAAAGTAATGTATATATTTCCTACAGAGTATTTTATTTTTCACAAGTTTCATTCTAGAAATGGAATAATAAGGACTATATTGAATGTGTACTATGCAAGAAGCACTGTGTACTTTATCATTGGTTCCTAATTATAAGTATTAAATGTATAAATATTCCAATTTTGAATATAGACTGTTTGAAACAGGTTAGTTAACTTCACCAAAATAAAATAGTTGATAAGCTTTGCAGTTGAAATTTTAATTCAGTTACATAGATACCAATTCATAAAACAATTTTGGTTTTGATATATAAAATCTAAAAATACACACATGCTTGGGCACATAGACTTACACGCACACACACATACACCCCACCACCCACACACACGCTACTTAAAGACTGAAACAGGCTTGCAATCTTTGCAAAAACTTTCAGTAAAGGGTCAGAAAGAAAATATTTTAGACTTTGCAGGATGTATGGGTTTTGTCTCCACCATCTAGTGTTGCCACTGTCCTTCAAAAGCAGCCAGGAACAAATGTAAGCAAATGAGCAATGGCTTTATTCCAATAAAACTGTATTTATGAAAACAAGGTGCACTCAGATTTGGCCTCTGAGTGGTAGTTTGCCTATCTTGGCTTAAAATAATGCAGATCCTAGAAGTTTATACTTTCTGCCATAATTACATAAACATATTTGAAAATGTTAATTTAATATAATGAGGAACAGTTGTGTGATAAAAGTTCAGAGTGAAAAAGCAAGACATAAAAGAACCAGTTTAGAGGAACACAGTAGCTAACTATCAAACACTTCCTAATATTTTGACTATACATTATGTAGGTTTCAAGAAAGAGTCTGTTGGAGACTGAATTACTGAATACCAGAAACCAACAGAGACTACGCACATAATAAATTAAAAAAAAAAAAAGAAGGTCAGAGACATGTGACCAATATGCAGAAAGAAAATCACAAAAATCTTTGTGATAAAATGCAGTTATCTACAGTCAAAACAACCAACAAATTTCAAAAAATGATTGTTTCATTCTATGGTGGGATTATAGGAGAAACTGCTAAATAACTATTTCAGTCTGAAGTAAACAGGAAAGCAAGCACATCCTTCACATGGCAGCAGCAGAGAGAAGTGCCAAGTGAAAGTGAATAAGCTCTCTATAAAACCATCCGATCTCATGAGAACTACTATCATGAGAACAGCACGGGAGAACTGCCTCTATGATCTAATCACATCCCAAGCGGCCCCACCCCCAAACATGAGGATTGCAACTTGGATTACAATTCAAGATGAGATCGGGATGGGACACAGTCAAAGTACATCATTCTACACAGTCAAAGTATATCATTCTACACCTGGGTCCTCCTAAATTTCATGTCCTCACAATTAAAAACACAATTATGACTTCCCAATAGTTCTCCAACGTCTTAACTATTTTCAGCATTAACTCAAAAGTTCAAGTCCAAAGTCTCATCTGAGACAAGGCAAGTCCTTTCCTCCTATGAGCATGTAAAATCAAAAGCAAATTAGTTACTTTCTGGATACAATGTGGGTACAGGCATTGGGTAAATACACCCATTCCAAATGGGAGAAATTGGTCAAAATGAAGGCAGTACAGGGCCCATGCAAGTACAAAATCAGTAAGGCAGTCATTAAACCTTAAAGCTCTTAAATATTCTCCTTTGATTCCATGTCTCACATTCAGGTCAGCATAATGCAAGAGGTGGACTCCCATTGCTTGGGCAGCTCTGCTCCTGTGCCTTTTCAGCTGAGTATCTACAACTTTTCCAAGCACATAGTGCAAGCTGTGGGTGGATCTACCATTCTGGGATCTAGTTCTAAACGTTCCCACATTTTCCTGTCTTCTTAGGAGTCCTCTAAACTGTCCCAATCTCTGCCTATTACCCAGTTCCAAAGTTGCTTTCATATTTTTCATTATCTTTAAAGCTGCCCCCCAATGCATATGGTACCAATTTTCTGTGTTAGTTCATTTTCAGGCTGCTGTGATGAAATACCTGAGATTGGGTAATTTAAAAAGAAAAAGGTTTAATTGACTCACAGTTCAGCATGACTGGGGAAGCCTCACATAACTTACAATCATGGCAGAAAGGGAAGCAAACACGTTCTTCTCCACATAGCAGCAGGAGAGAGAGAAATGCCAAGCAAAGTGGAGGAAAGCTCCTTATAAAACCATCAGGTCTCATGAGAATTCACTCACTATCATGAGAACAGCCTGGAAGAACCATCCCCATGATCTAATCACCTCCCATGAGGTCTCTCCCACAAGACATGGGGATTATAATTTGGATTACAATTTAAGATGAAATTTGCTTGGGGATACAGAGACAGAAGTAATTTTAAAATATTGAACATTATGTAGTACAGAAAGTGAATTCTGAGAGTAGAAAAAATAAGGGAAGACCCATAATTGTTCTAGTTTACTGCCTAGAGAAATTTTCAAGGTGCAGCACAGGTAGGGGAAACCCAGGTGGAGCCTAGTGGTCTTGCTGAGTTGAGGAAAGAGAAGTGGGTATCTGTAGAAGTAAAGGTATCTAGAGTTTGTTGTAGAAAATACCACAGAAAAGAAAGCTGCACAAAAAGAAACCTCCAGAAATCTGCAAACGTTTACCCTAGAAGCCCTTAGCTAAGAAATGATCAGCATATAAAGTTGAGGAAACCATCCAAGACCAGTGAGAGAACCTCTTGGAAGGATTATTTTATGACTTAATCTGAAACAGAACCAGGGCCCGGAATAATTCTTGTTGCCACTAGCCAAGAGGAAAAAGACTCGTGATTCATGAGTAATCAGAAGGGTACGGAATCAGTAACATGACAAAATTAGACTTAAAATAATAATTGCTCTCGTCTCATCAAACAAATTTTAAAAGTAAGGTTCCAGAAGATCACCTGTTCAAAGAAATGTAACTGTGCCTTAGAAGAAGCTCAGGAAAGTTTATAGGGATTAAAAAATATACATATCTAGTACTCAAGAAGGTAAAATTCAGAGAAGCTAATGCCCAATAAAGAAAAAATGACCTGCATGCCAAGAAGTAGGTAATCCATAAGGAGTTGAAAATTTAATCAATGGAAGCAGATCCACAAATGATGTAAATAATAAATTTAATTAATAAGAACAGGAAAAGAGTTATTAAATGATAAAACTATAACTATTATGTATAGTTCAAGGAGGTAGAGGAGTTATTGAAAATATTGCATAGAGAATATAGAAAATGCAAAACATAGTCTAAATCAAACTTCTAAGGATGAAAAAGTAAACACTGAAATAACATATACAATGGATGAGATAAAGAACAAATAAACTGCTGGTAAAGAAAATATTAATGAACTTGATGACATGGCCCTAGAAACTATCTAGAATAAAATCTAGGGCCAAAAATAATAACACCAAAACTGGGAACTAAAACATAAATAGAGAATATTTAGAACCATTTCAAACAGTTTTATATACTTATAATTGGATTCCTTGATCAAAGGGACTCAGAAAAAACAATTAATTTTTCTTTTAAATCTTCCAATTTGACGAAAACTATAAATCCACAGTTCTAAGAAGCTCAGTGAAACCTAAGCACAAGATGCAGTTTGGAAATTTTCCTTTATTTCTCAAAAGAATAGAACAAACAAGGTTAAAAGAAATTTTTTTATAAAGTCTTCTACCAACATAAAAGATGTCATTGATTTGCAAATTTACTTCATTGTCTATTCAAATTATGCTTTTTCTTGGGGATACACATGAATGTGCATTTTGAGATGTTATATATACATTATATTGTGTTCATCACTTGTGAAAAAAATTGGCTGTATAATAAAGAGTTGGGAAAACTATTCACATAGTTATGTGAGATTTTACTCACATATTTTTTTAATTTAATGATTCCGTAAGGTAAATTTCTCTATTTTTTTAGACAGGGTTTCACTCTGTTACCCAGGCTGCAGCATACTGGTGTGATCTTGGCTCACTGCATTCTCCCAACTCTTGGCTCAGATGATCCTGTACCTGAGTTTCCTGAATAGCTGGGATTACAGGCACTTGCCAACAAATTTGGCTATTTTTTTTTTTTTAAACGGAGTCTCACTCTGTTGCCCAGACGAGTGCATGACACAATCTTGACTTACTACAACTTCCACCTCCAGGGTTCAAAGGATTCTTTTGTTTCGCCCTCCCAAGTAGCTGGTACTACAGGCATGTGCCACCACGTCCAGCTAATTTTTGTATTTTTAGTAGAGACGTGGTTTCACCATGTTGGTCAGGCTGGTCTTGAACTCCTGACCTCAGGGCATGCACCCACCTCCACCTCCCAAAGTGCTGGGATTACAGGCTGAGCCACTGTGCCTGATCTTTTATATTTTTTGTAGAGACAATGTTTCATGCCAGGCACGGTGGCTCACACCTGTAATTCCAGCACTTTGGGAGGCCAAGGCAGGTGGCTCACTTGAGCCCTGGAGTTTGAAACCAGCTTGGCAAACATGGCAAAACCACATCTCTAGTAAAAATACGAAAATTAGTCAGTCATTGTGACGTGCACCTGTAATCCCAGCTACTCAGGAGGCTGAGGCAGGAGAAACGTTTGAACCTGTGAGGTGGAGGTTGGTCACTGCAGTGAGCTGAGATCACACCACTGCACTCCAGACTGGGTGACAGAGTGAGACCCTGTCTCAAAAAAAAAAAAAAAAAAAGAAAAAAGAAAAAGACAAGGTTTCACTATGTTGCCCAGGTTGGTCTCGAACTTTTGGGCTCAAGTGATCCTTCTGCCTCAGCCTTCCAAAATTCTGGGATTACAGGTATAAGCCAACAAGCCCAGGCTAAAATTTCATTAAAATTAGATATTCTATATATTGTGGTAATATCCATCCATTAAAGGATAGACTATATTTTCTTTAAGACAAACCTACCCAATAAGATAATTTTTAACACTTCCAGTATTAAATTTCATTAAAATTAGATAGTCTATATATTGGGGTAATATCCATCCACTAAAGGATAGACTACATTTTCTTTAAGACAAACCTACCCAATAAAATAATTTTTAACATTTCCAGTATAATACTCATTTTATGAGCAACCGAACTTTTGCAATCTTAAGTCTGCTCTCCTCAATCTCAAACATTGAAAAATACACAAACTGCATATTTGAGTCCAATAAGACATATTTTATCTTTGGAATTATTCTCCAGGAAAGTGATATATGCCATTTAAGTAAGCTGAGCAGATGTCAAAACTGTTGCTTCATCAAAATTCAGAATTCCAGTTCCCAAAGGCAGCATGAAAGCTATTGGCTTCACTGCCACTCATAGAAAACCAAAAAAAGAAAAATATACAGGATTGAGATTTTCACAAGTAACCAAACAAAACTAATATGTAAAAACAAACAGGCCAGGCACGGCGGTTCACCTCTGTAATCACAAACACTTTGGGAGGCCGAAGAGGGAAATCAGTTGACTCCAGGAGGTTGAGGCTACAGTGAGCTATCATTGCACTAGTGCATTTCAGTCAGGGTGACAGAGCAAAACACTGTCTCTGAAGAACAATACCAACAACAGCAACAACAACAACAGTTCCCGGGGGCCACAGAGAAGTAGAAAAACTGAGTAGATGGTAAGACTTGGAATTCCATATTCCCTCCATTTTGCCCAGCACCAAGTATGCAAAACTTTTCCCCACAATTCATGGATTTTACACTAGAAAAAATGAAATTGAGGTGGTTAACCAGCTTACTCACCTATCCTTGCCTCAACCCATGAGAAGTATCGTGATTGCCTGAATGGAGAAATATCCCTAATGACAGGCAGAGACAAAGGTGGGAGGCAGGACCACCAACTCCAGCTCTGGAAACTCTGCTCTGTAACTTAGCCAAAAGAAACTCCAAATCAGAGTGGCTGCTCTGCAACACCATGCTGTGGGAGGTTGTTTCACAGGTCCCCTGGGCATGAATCTGAAGCCAACTTTTCCTCATTACTGGGATAATCCCTCAGGGACTTTCTCCATTCAGGATGAGCAAAGCCCTGATATTTACTAGAATGGAAGCAAACCGGGGCTTAATGTGCCTCCTAGAGCCAACAAGGAGGCAGCAATAGCAGTAAAGATTTGTTAAGCAAGCATATTAAATAAAAAACAAAACAAGCTGGACAGAGAAAACTGGAATAAATAATCCTTTAAGTAAAAGACACAGATGGACACCCACAAGAAACAGCAGCAAGCAGGGAACCATTATCTCTCCAAAAGGGCAAAGCAAAAATCCAGTGACTTGCCCTAATGACAGCAATTTTTGAGCTCTCAGATAAAGAATTCAAAATGTCAGTCTTAAGGAAACTCAGTGATCTTCAGGATAACACAGAGAAATGATTCAGACATTTATCAGAGAAATTTAACAAAGGACTGAAATACTAGCAACAAAAAAATCTTGGAAATGAGAAATATATTTGCTGAATAGAAGAACGCTTTACAGGCTCTCAACAACACAGTGGAGCAGCAGAGAAAGGAATCAATGAACTTGAAGACTTGCTATTTGAAAATACACAGTCAGAGGAGAAAAAGAACAAAAAGGAATGAAGACCACCTATGTGATACAGAAAATTACCTCAAAAGAGCAATTCTAAGAATTATTGGTGTTTAAGAGGAATCTCAACAAGAGAATGGGGTAGAAAGCTGATTCAAATAAATAATAAAAGAAAACTTTCCAAAACTTGAGAAAGATACAAATATCCAGATACAGAAAGATCTTAGAGCACCAAACAGATTAAACCCATATAAGACTATCCTAAGAAATATAATAATCATACTCTCAAAGGTCAAGGACAAAGATGAGATCCTAAAAGCAGCAAGAGAAAAGAAGCAAATAAGATACAAAGGAGCTTTAGGTTGTCTGGCAACAGACTTCTCAATGGAAAATATACAGGCCAGGAGCAAAGAGAATGACTATTGGGGCTATCTATAAAGAAGAACATATACCATCTAAGAATTGAGATTTTAAGAACATCACATGGATAGGTAAGTAGTGTTTGTCTTGCTTCAGAATACATAATTAGTGACAGCTGGAAGGGAATATATTGTAGCTGATTAAAAACCCAACGTGCTATTTTAGCATTCTCCAGAAGTTTCATATAGAGTGTATTAGTCAGTTCTTGCATTGCTATAAAGAAATACCTGAGACTGGGCCGGGCGCGGTGGCTCAAGCCTGTAATCCCAGCACTTTGGGCGGATCACGAGGTCAGAAGATCGAGACCATTCTGGCTAACACGGTGAAACCCCGTCTCTACTAACAATACAAAAAAAAAAAAAAAAAAACAAAACTAGCCGGGCGAGGTGGCGGGCGCCCTGTAGTCCAGCTATTCTGGAGGCTGAGGCAGGAGCAATGGCGGGAACCCGGAGGCGGAGCTTGCATGAGCTGAGATCCGGCACTGCACTCCAGCATGGAGGAACAGAGCCAGACTCCGTCTCAAAAAAAAAAAAAAAAAAAAAAGAAATACCTGAGACTGGGTAATTTATAAAGAAAAGAGGTTTAATTGGTTCAGAGTTTCACAGGCTGTACAGGAAGCATGGTAGCGTCTGCTTCTGGGGAGGCCTCAGAAAACTTACAATCATGGAGGAAGGTGAAAGGGAAGCAGGCCTATCTTACATGGGCAGAGCATGAGCGAGAGCGAGAGAGAGAGAAAGAGAGAGAGAGAAAGGGGACACACCTTTAAATGACCAGATCTCATGAGAACTCACTCACTATCATGACAACAGCACCAAGCAAGAAATCTGGCCCCATGATCCAACCACCTCCCACCAGGTCCTACCTCTAACATTTGGGATTACAATTTGACATGAGATGTGGGCAGGGACATGGAACCAACCATATTATAGAGGCTTGGTGGACATCTATCTGCCAAGGATAATGGTGGATCAATAATATTGAGGAGACTCAATAATGGGCAGGACTTTGAGGAACAATGAATTCAAATACTGTTTTTAATCTAAGATGCTTTATTGTTATGTGGTATTTTTCAATGCTTAATTTTGTCTGACTGGTAAAATCAACCCTTCATATATCTAATATATATGAGACAGAATGCTGCTCCATTGCTCAGGCTGGAGTGCAAAGGCACAAATACAGCTCACTGTAGCCTTGATTCCTGGGTTCAAGTGGTTCTTCCTATCAGCCTCCCTAGAAGCGAAAACTGCAGGCATGTGCCACCACACCCAGCACTCAGCTAATTTTTTTTTTTTTCTTAAGACAGGATTTTGCCACATTGCCCAAGTTCATATCAAACTCCTGAGCTCAGTCAGTTCATCCACCTCAGCCTCCCAAAGTGCTGGGATTACAGATGTGAGCCACCGAACCTGGCCTAACAGCATATATTAATAAATATTTTATCCAGAGTGATCTTTATAATAATTATTATCAGAAACATATATGAGTCAATGTAATGAGATTGATATATTATACTTCAAAATATTAAAGATGATTCATATGTATTCCTAAACCCTAAATCATTGTAAAGGTTTCAGATAATAGTTTGATGATTAAAAATAAATTGTGCAGACACAACTTTAGAAGTTGAATATTTCAAGATCATATTCATAAGATTTTCTAAGCCAGTGCTTGATGCTTTACCTTAACTCCTATTTCTGAGCAGATGCAATTTTGTTTCTTTTTATTATTCTGAAGCTTCTAACTGATACACATAAAACTATTTTAATGGCAGCATGAACATTTAGCGATTTCAGCTAAAATTGAAGAAAAGTCCTATCACTGTTCTCATGCAAAGGCGTCTACTTTCACGTAAGATGGAAAAGACTTACAGAAATACTGCTGCTTCCGTGGTCATTTCCCACATGAATGGTTAGCAACCTGTGCATGTTTCCAACTAGACTTAGGATGATCTGCAAGTGCAGGGACATCTGTAATCAGAAAATATGGTCAATTAGATACAGTCATTCCAATTTGAGAATAAAATAGAGGTATATTAATTCTTAAGCAAATATTTTCATAGTTCGAAGTGGTTTCTAGCAGGATTTTTAAAGCAGCTAGGGTAATTTCAGATCTCTCCTCCAGAAATGTTTTACTTAAAGATAAAACAAGCCAAAGGATTTTTTTTTTTGTTTTCCTTAAATATCAGTTTTATTGGGAAAATATTTTATATTCATCTAGTATGTTATTTCTCTTATCAATGAATGTGCAGAGAAAATAAATAAATCAACTTATTCTAGCATGAAACAAAATAAAATGCAGAGTTTTGGAAAAGTATCAAATATTAGAAATCCCACTACTGGGATTTTTTATGTATACATAAAGGAAATACATTTCTCCTTATTTTATTTTTCTTGGAGCAGAAACTTGGTACTATTATTCTCTGTAACTTTTGCTTGAGTCCCTTTCCAAATCTTTCTTCCACTTCACTTGGGAAAATCTAGCTTAAGATTAACTTCTTAAATAGTCAGGTACAAATAAGTGTAATCTTCTGTGTTAATCTTCACCACAGACCTATAACTAACTACGAAACTGCTAAAAATAGCATAGGTATTCATCAGAGCTTTGGAATTTCTCTTTCTATGACTGAAAGTAGTTATTACCTAATTCAGCATTAAATGAATTTAAATATTGGATGGAAGCTGTTTTGTATACTTATTTATGGCACTCTTAAAGTGTATTGTTCCAAGTTGTCCCTAAGTATTTTCATTAACTTTGGAAATTTATTAACTAACACCACTCTCTTCCTCTAATTAGCTGATTATATCCTTAACATAGAATTTGTATTTCCTAAAAAGAAACATCTTTTACTTCCTTAGTGTCTTTCTTATTTCAATGTTTCCTTTAATTCCATCTCTGTATCCTAGGTGGTTAGGTATACTCATAAACTGCAGCAACACGCATTTATATATTAGCGCATTTTTGTTTTGCTTATAATATCACTAATCTATATCAACTATATTTTCAACATATCAAATATATGTTGTATAATATTCAAGCAATTAAAAAGCATGCAAGGTAAATTAGCATCACTATGTCAGCAATGTTCTGTAATAAACCTATTATTGTTCTGAAGAATGCATACGCATTAGATTTAGGCTAAACAAATAGTATATTGTTTCTCTTATACAGCAATAAGTGGAAAGGCAGGAAATCCATGAATAGTGAAGCCACTAAATCTTTCAGGTTCTACCTTTATTTCTGCTAGGCCGTCCCTACTTTATTAGTCTTTATAAAGTCATGCACTGCATAATGATGTTTTGGTAAACGATGGACAACATATACAATGGTAGTCCCCTAAGATTATATTAGAGCTGAAAATTTTCATCACCTAGTGATGTCACAGCCATTTTGATAGCGTAGTCCAACACATTACTCACTCATTTGTGGTGATGCAGGTAGAAATAAATCTGTGTTGCCAGCCACATAAAAGTATAACACATACAATTATGTACAGTATATAACACTAGATAATAATAAATGATTATGTTACTGGTATATGAATTTACTATACTTTTTATAATTATTTTAAACTGTAGTCTGTCTACTTATTTTAAAAAGTTAATTGTAAAATTGTCTGAGATAGGTCCTAAAGAAGGTATTGCAGAAGAAGGCACTGTTATCATAGGATATGACAGCTCCTTGCGTGCTACTGCCTTGAAAACATTCCAGTGGAAAAAGACTTGGAGGTGTAATCCCGCATAGGCCTAAGCTAATGTGTGTGTGTCTTCATTTTTAACAAAACATTTTAAAATTAAAAAAAATAAAATAAAAAAAGGCTTGAATGGGGACGTAAAGAAAGAAAATATTTTGTATAGCTATAAAATGTGCATGGGTTTTAAGCTAAGTGTTTTACAAAAGAATAAAACATTTAATAAATTAAATAATTGTAAAGTAACACAGTTACAGTAAGCTAAGCTTAATTTGTTATTGAAGACAAAAATTTAAGTAAATCTAGTGTAGCTTAAATAGATAGTGTTTATGAAGTCTACAGTATTGTACAGTAATGTCCTGGGCCTTCACATTCACTCACCAATCAGTCACTGACTCACTCAGAGCAACTTACAGTCCTGTAAGCTCCATAAATGTCCCACACGGTTTTATTATTTTAAAAATCTTTTATATCATATTTTCACTATACCTTTTCTATGTTTAGATACACAAACACCATCGTATTACAGTTGCCTGCGGTATTCAGTACAATAACATGTTCTACAGGTATGTAGCTTAGAAGCAATAGGCTATACCATATGGCCTAGGTGTTTAGTAGGCTATAACATTGCACATTTTTCAGAACATATCCCCATTGTTAACCTACACATGACTGTGTTTAGGTTTGTCAGTAGACGTTATGAGATTAAATGGCACATTAAAAAGCAGTATTTGAACATAGATCTACTTGGCTACAAATTGAAGAGCCTCACCTTTACTTTTCCATCCCTACCTCAGCACCCAAATACCAAGTCCGTGAAATCAAGACTCATCTCACTGGCTGGGCACCCTGGCTTATGTCTGTAATCCTAGCACTTTGGGAGGCCAAGGTGGGCTGATTGCTTGAGCCCAGGAGTTTGAGACCAGGCTGGCCAACATGGCTAAACCCTGTTTCCACAAATATACAAAAATCAGCCAGGAGTGGTGACAGGCACCTGTAGTTCTAGCTACTCAGAAGGCTAAGGTGAGAGGATCACCTGAGTGCGGGAGATTGAGGCTGTGGTGAGCTGTGATTGTGCCACTGCACTCCAGCGTGGGTAACAAAGTGAGACAGTGTCTCAAACAAAGAAAAAACTCATCATCTCATATAGACTACTAAGTATTGTTAGAAACATATTGCCATTTGATTTTCTCAGACTGAAAGGGGAAACCATACATAGACACACACTTCTCAGCAGAAAAGATGGTAGGGCAGAGGTAAGGAAATATAAAAAAGACAAAAAGTTGGTAACTTTTAAGTATCTACCTCAGAGAATGTTTTCATTAGGGACAAGATTTTCCTTCGTCTCAACTTTTCACAGGAGGTCTAAATTCTGAATTATTAGAAACATGGAAAACCAGTAGATAGTAGATTAAATGAGATCTACTGCAAAATTAGGATTCAGATATTCTTTTCAAAAGGTAGATAAACATTATTAAACATTTCTTTCAGTAGGTAGTCATCATTAATTTGATACCTTATTATATGGATGAAAATATCATTAAAGGATAGCAGTACCTTCCACCAACTACAAATTGTTTTATTTTGGCATCTTTAGGATAACTACAAATGTTTTTAATTTTCTTTGTCATGTTTAGAAATTGTTATTCCATTTAGTCTTTATCATAACCACATCCATTTAAGATTTTGGCATGAAATAACAATCATATTATCAAGATACTTTTAAAAAGTCTTCAAATTTAGTTTTTGCCCTAGTTTCATCCCTCTGCTTTTCACTATCCAAGATATCACACCCAATAAGATGTTGTAGATTACCAGAGTACTTAGCCTGGGATTTTTGTATAACCAACCGGAGATTAAAAACAAAAAGAGATGATTTACATAATTCAGTGTTTATGACATTATTGTGCTCTGTTTTTAAAATGCAGATCCTAAACACTATATTGATTCCAAAGATGAAAATTCCATAGGATAAGAATACTTACATACTCATTTTACATATCCATTAAAGTATTCTAAGTGATTTTGCAAATATCATGTTGTTCCTTTTTTCAGAAAAGTTAAAAGTTTCATTTAGTTTTCAATCTGTGAATGTATATGTGTGACGAAAAGTGGAGAACAAGAAAAGTAAGATAGATGGTGGTGATGATGATAATGACAGATGATGAGAGAGACAATGTTGACAACAAAAATTAATTCTATTGAATTATTTCCTTTGTAACATAGATAATATAAGCAGGTGTTATGGATTAACTTCAGGAAAGAGTGGCATGCATGTCTCAGAAGCTAGTTAGAACCTAAACATTACCCTAGCATGTGACTGGAGTAAAAGGTAATAATAAATAAAATAAATTTTATTAATGGAAAATGTAATATATTTGTGATTCAATAAAAATTAATTATATTATATAATTAATACAAAAACAACTTTTATCTTGTTTTATATTCTTCCAGATCTTCCAGATATCAGAATATATATTTTATATAATTTTGCTAAGAACATATTTATATAGAATAAATTTTATACAAGGTATACTTTTTTTTAGTATTTTAATATTAAGGGTTAATCATATATTTACAATTTTTTTTCCCAAAAATTATATAACTTTACACTCTAACACTCTATTTTGACTTGATGTGAGTTCCCTTGTGACTAGTTATTGGTCAGTGCTAAACTTCTCTTTTTTTTTAATTTGCAAGTTTGGTATAAAAGAAATAATATTGATTTTTTTTGTACAATGTTCGTTACGTAGAAGTTAAGAATATTTTATATATTTACTTTATATTTAAATTATCTTCTAGGAGTTTTCTATTTGTGTTCTTGATTAAGTCTTCTAATAATGTATATGAATAATTTAAACTATTTTAACAAGTGATAGAAATGTGACCGACCTTTGTTATCTTTTATAGAAGAATTATGAAGAGATAAACAGCAACAACAACAACAAACTATACTAGCATATTTGTAACGAGTACATATAAATACTCTTGGGGAAAGCACATGCGTAGCTCAATACTATGTATCTTTTAACTGACACAGCTTGGCTTTTTGAAAAACAAAGTTAGGCAGCAAAAAAATGGTCCAAAGTACACATTTAAAACTGAGGTAGATTCTACCCACACAAGAAAGAAACATTTTTTGTGTTTCTTGCCTTGCAAAATGTGCAGACCCAATGTCTGATGCTGTCCTTAAGAATAAAAGATCTATTTGCTTTTAGTAGCCAATCTCTCCTTAATATAAATAAATACAATATAACTTGAATACATATATGCTCAATTTTAAATATCTCTGTTAAAATAGCAATCTTGTGCCTAACCCATTATGAGTTTAGAAATGTTTCAAAATCACATATGAAGAAAATAAGCAAAGCATCCATTATTAAAACAATATATTTTGGATGTGAGAATTTTACAAATATGTAAAGGTAGTTTTCAAAAAATAACCATTGATTTTGTTTTAGAAACAGATTTTACTTAATTTGTCAACAACATTTATTTATTAACTACATCATTTAAGGTTCAACAGCTTGATTCTATTTAAACTGGTAGTACTAAAAAAGTCAACACATTGACTTGTTTCATAGAGCTTAGTACAAATAAATCTAAAGGCCAAGGTCGATCTTTATGTAATTTGTAGAGGTAAGTGTCTTAAGGGAGGTTTAGAAATTTAATTCATCAGAAGTCCAATGTCTGCATTACTAGGGGTCAGTCCAAAAAAATAGTCACTTCCATAGTCGTTCTGTCACGATGAGATGCCCAACATATTGCTAAACATTTCCTGAAGTTGAATCTACAAAATACTTGTTTTACAATTTAATGCCATGAAAAACTATTTAATCTGTAAAAATCAACATGACTTATTTCTCATAATTATATCAAAAGATTTGTATAAGCTTACTTAATGTTTCTTTCTGCAAGAAAACTCAGAAACAAATTTAATACTGAGTTACTTCACCCTTCAGGAATATTCATCTCTCTTCCTTTGCATAAGTAGTTTTAAATGAAATTCCAAAATATATTTCTACCTTTGGACATGTTTACTTTGCATATATTTTTGTAATATGTCTTTTTAATGCCTAGTAAAGTATGTAAAATGTATGTATATGTATATTTTTCTTGAGTTTATCACACCATGGAAAGTCTCACTTCAGTGCATACCATCTTTTTATGTCTAATATTCTATATTCTATATTATTCAACTTATTCCTTTTTTAAATTTAGTTTTTTCCATATTGATCCACTACTTGGCATAAGTGTTCTTGTGAAGCATGTGGGAGTGTGTATGCCTGTGCCTTTTTTCTTTATATAATTTTGTAGTAGTCTAAAATCAAGATCAAACAGCCATATTTTACTTCTCTAGTAGATAAAATTCTTCTATATTTGATGTGCCTTTTACTAAAACAAAATATATACATTGGAAAAAATAATATGAAACAAAAACAGATACTGCTGTGAATATTATCAGAAAATGGTAAGGATATTTGAAAGATGAAACAGGATGTTAGACTTTTTAAAGTTGAAATATACTAAGCTAATAAAGGATTTCAGTGGAGTCTAATTTAAGTCATTACCAAAGTTGCCATTTCCTAGACACCTTATATGTTAAAGATACAAATAAAGAAATAGATAATGTATGGAAAAACTTTTACATGTGAAAACGATTCAGTTTAGTCAAATACAATTCTTAAAGCACTTTGGTTACACTGAATGACTTGTGAAATATGAATGATATAATTCTTTGTATAGTGATAGGCTAATATAAGTTATTATGCATCAATTTGGAACTACATATCACCAGAAGTAAATTCTTATATTTGATGGGATTAGGAAAAATGTAGACACTCACCAAGGCTAAAAAAACAAAAAATATTCAATATCTCAATCTATACTCTAGATGATAAGGGGGAAATGACATTTGTATTAATGAATTTAAAAAAACTCAAACATAATCAAATTTCATACATTTATAAACATAACTTTAAGGATTACAAATATTATAAATTAACATTCTAAATGCTAACTCTTTGAAATATTAATTGAAACATGAGTAATTGAACAGAAAAATCTTAAATACATGTGAAGCAATAAAGCAAAAGTCAAATGTGTAAATGTGTTTGTGTCTGTGTGTTTAATTGAGTACTTGAAAATCAGAAAGTAAAAAGTTAAAACTTGTGATGCCATTATAATATTCCCTGAACTGTGTACATTAAAAATACTCTAGATTTTAAATTTGAAAGCTCTGATAATATAGCACGACATTTTCAGAAAAGTTATTCTAAATCTTATGTTAGCAGATAGAAACAATTTAGTTGAGTGGAGATATATAGATTGTTATGGTTCTGTCTTTGTAGGGCTTCCCTCTTTTGTGTGTGTGTGTGTGTGTGTGTGTGTGTGTGTGTGTGTGTGTGTGTTTGTGTGTGACAGAGCTTTGCTCTGTTGCCCAGGCTGGAATGCCATGGTGTGATGAGAGCTCACAGCAACCTCTGCCTCCTGGCCTCATGCTGTCCTCCTACCTCAGCTTCCTGAGTAGCTGGGACTACAGGTGTGTGCCACTATGTCCAGCTAAATTTTGTATTTCTTTTAGAGACAGGGTTGTGCTATATTTCTCCAGCTGGTTATGAACTCTTGGGCTCGATCTATCCACCTGACTTGGCCTCCCAAAGTGCTGAGATTACAAGTGCAAGCCATCATGACTGGCCTAGGGATCTCAACATTTTTAAAGACAATTTTGTGGACTATACCTAACAAGGTTTACTCTATCTGTCTATCTATCTATCTATCTATCTATCTATCTATCTATCTATCTATCTCTATCATCTATCATATTTGTACCTACCTATCTATATCTATCTACCTACCTACCTTCCTACCTATCTGCCTGTCAATTTTTGTTCATCTTCTATAGAAGTAATCTACTGTCAAATTACATGCATGTAATTTTAGGGACAATTTGACATACAAACAAATAAAAATCCTTAATGAATTACTCTAAGAAAAATGAGTGTTGTCTTGACAGTGGAGAATAGGAGCAGATGTCCTTGCTGGTATTTGCAGCTACACTATCTTTATGAGCTCACTAGTCTTTATAGTTGTTCAAAATCTACATTTGTTTACGATATTTCAGGAAATGACATTGTCATAATTGCCCTCATCAAATCAAGGAAAGTTTGATTTAACAAGACTTTTGGACACTGTCCCTGCAGCAGAGGTTATTATTCATTGGTGGTTTCATATAAAAATATTGAAAGCTAAAAGATAGATTCTTCCAGCTCAGCAAAGCCAAGGAGAGAGAAGATTCTGCATTCTTTTTCAAAGTCACTTTAATTGTCTCTCCTCCATGACTTATAACTTAAGGTTTGTAAACTCTAGTTTATTCAGAGTCAGTGTAAAGCTCAAGTGATTTTTGAGATCATAACACCAGGGAATAATAAAAGATGAAATGCTTTCTTTTGGCTCCTGCAAATTAACAAAAATTATATTTATATTGCATGATATTGGAGGTCAGGATTTTCAAAGTCTCATAAACCTAGTCCACTGCTGCCAATCATTTTAATCTTGAAAAAAATGCTTTTCAATCGTTTATAATTAAGTTGGTGGGCTGATTTGATTTTGGAACTGTGATTTGAGTTGAAAGTTTGCTTTCTCTCTGGATATAGTACCAATGAATTTAAAACAGTTAATGAACTAAGAACAAACATTGCTGTTTTCTGCTCATTAAAGGCATCACTATTATCACATACAGTGTATCTCAGGGAAAGCATTGATTATCATTTTAGTGTTATTTACTTAGGCTCTACATAATAGATTCAACCTCAGAATTGCAAGGAAAAATGAATAGATAAGGTTTAAATTAGATGTATCAATAGTTGATAGAGAATAATCTTTCCATGAAGAAGGTTTTACCTGTTCAAGGAAGTTCTACTACCAGCCTGTTTCAAAACAGCTTGAATTTTCAACAACATAAACATATCATTTTTCAAATTAGGCTATACATGGTTAAATCAGTCCCATTCCATTACACTGTGTGGTCCGTGTAAGAAGTGTGTAATAGTGACTTGAATTACAGTGTGAAAACTGTTTTATTTTAAATCAAATTTTATTATATTATTTTTCCTAATGAAATGTAGCAAATAAAATCGCTATGACTTGGCAGAAAATGACACAACGGGTCAACTCAACTCCTGAAGCACCTCCAGGATCCAAGATAATTAATTTGCGAGCCAGATTCTCATCCTATATCAGTATTTGTCTAATATACTTGTTTAGGGTAAATTAAATTCTGACTCATTCATGTATAAACAAACAAAAAACCCATTCAATCCTCTCCTTATGCTTCACTTAACCTGGAGCATTTTGATGTTTTCACATAAGGAGAATAAATTAAGAAATCTTTGTTTTATGTTGTTTAAACAAAATGATTTTTAAATAAAAGTTTCATTTTATCTTGTGTTTTCCCCCAGCTGCTTCTAAGGTCCAAGATTAGGGATATTTGAATAAGCCGAGACTTCGTATATACTACAAAAGTTATAATGCAAGCACGAACTAAAAACCAAGTCAACTAAAACTGATACCCAGAGAAATTAGGTAAAAAATCATTTAACTACTAAGATAATATTATCTCATTTGCCACATTTACTTGTAACTCTTGGTTATGGAATCCTTATTTGGAACTAAATATGGATTCTAAATGTGCTACCCTGATAGACTGAATACCATTACCAACATCTGCATTGCAATAAATTGTTAAATGTGTACTATCAAATTCAAAAAAAAAATGCAGCTGTATAATTATCCTAAATGAAGACCTTGATTTATATCAAGGCATTTAAAACTTGATAAGTGAATTAACATATAGATACAATCACAAATCATTATTATTTTTATTTATTTGAGATGGAGTGTAGCTCTTGTTGCCTAGGCTGGAGTACAATGGTGCAATCTCTGGCTACTGTAAATGGGTTCAAGCGATTCTCCTGCCCCAGTCTCCCAAGTAGCTGAGATTACAAGCACCTGCCACCACACCCAGCTGATTTTTTGTATTTTTAGTAGAGATAGGGTTTTACCATGTTGGTCAGGCTGGTCTTGAACTCCTGACCTCAGGTGATGGTGGATCCCAAAGGGCTGTGATTACAGGCGTGAGCCACTGCGCCCTGCCCCACGAATCATTATTAAACAATTATTTTATATTATTCCATTATTGTAAAAAGTTTCCATCAAAATGGCAATAGTGCTCAAGTGCTGAAATTCCATATGGTTTTAATTTTTGATCTTGTAGGAGGAAGTATATCTTGGCATTCTGGAAACAAAATGTCTCTTTAAAAAGAAAGGACAGACTTCCTAGAGTCTTATATTTAAGGACGCTGAATATATAAGGCATAGTTTACTGGGACATGGAACACAGCCAAATTATATTTCTTAAATTTAAGAGTAAATGTAGTATACATAGAAGGCAATACATATGTAAGCATATGATTAGAGAGAGATTCATGCTCCACAACTGATACTGACTAAAAACTGGTCAGGGAAAGATGTTTTAGAAGGATTCATTGAGATGATCTGAGTTTTGAAAGATGAAGAAGAAATTGAGTAGAAAAAAGTAGGAAGGAAGGTGTTTCATGTTAAAATTGAGAAGGGAACAAGGTCAAAGTAATAGTTTGAAAGCAAATATTGGTGAGTATATCTCTGTGTGTGTGTGTGTGTGTGTGTGTGTGTGTGTGACTAACAGAAAGAGAGACAGATCTATAGAGACAGAGTAAGAGAGGGGGGAAGAGAGAGAATCCTGTGGAGATAAATTAAGTGGCTCTTAGATGCAATAAACATGAGTAGGCCAAGGGAATATTTTTAAATGTGTTTGTTTGCTTCTCAAAGTCAGAAATCAGAAACAGTTTTATTAAGTAAAATGCATTTGGAATTTATCATAATTATCCTGCAAAAGACACTAACTATAAATACAACTTAAAAGCCCAATGAGCTTCTTGTCAAAAAGTATGATCATGGGACTCGTGGGATGCTTATTTATTGCACTTATCAACTTCTTCCTATTTATTATATAAAATCCAAATGATACAGCATCTTAGAAGTAAAAATAGCATTTAGAGGTCAGCTGAGAATGCAGAACACCTGGCTGTTTCTTCAAGTAAATATGTATGCAGCACCTGTGCCAGGCTCTTAAAAATGATCCATGCAGGGCATTAAGAATAGTAAGACTCAGATCTTGTCCTCAAAGGACTTTCTTCCTGATCCAGAAGCTACTACTTACTTCACATGTCTAGGACTTCATTATAGAAACTTTTACCTTGTCTAGAGCTATATTTTTAGGCCATGTATTTAGATACATGTATCAGATTTTGGTTTCTTTCAAAATATGTAAAAATAGTCAACAATTTAACACAGATACTTGATATGCCTGCTATGATGTCGGATGAGTAAAGAGAGCAAGGTAATTTGATGGTTTTCTCCCATTGCACATTCTTTCCTGTCTTAGACTTTTCATGTGAGAGTGTATACCTCTTATGGAAACTCCTATTTTCATCTATTACAAACAAAACAAAACAAAACAAAACATTAAACCAGGTAAGATACTCAAAGCAAATTCTTATGTGATACTTAATTTGCTTTCATTTTATCTTAAAACAATGCAAGAGAAAACAATATCACTACTATTTTAATTGGTTGAAATGGCAGATTTGAGAAAAAGGGAAAATGTATATATACTATTAGTAACATTTTAAATCTTCTTCTAAAGAAAGGAAAAAAGAAAGAAAGAAAGAAAGAAAGAAAGAAAGAAAGAAAGAAAGAAAGAAAGAAAGAAAGAAAGAAAGAAAGAAGGAAAGAAATGAATGAACAAAACAACTGGCATACATATGTCTCCTAAATAGAGGAAGAAGTATTCAGAATCTCACTCCTCAGCATGGTACAAAGCTAACCACAACCAAATTATTGTATATAAATCCACATGAAGTGGTGTGTGACTGCCTTATTTTGTGAATAGAGCTAGGAAAATCAGCTCAAATTCTCCCGAGACTATTTCAGAGGAGTTAAATTTGAACTGGTTTAAAAATCATGATTTATTTACTTGATACTAAGTTTAGATTAATGGACAGAAAAGGAGGAGCCTAGGGCATCACTAGAATATGGCATTTTTAAAAACAGAATACAAATAAACATGTTGCATAGTCACTTAAGATCAGAGGGCCCAAGAGAGACCCTTGATGGTGTGACTTCTATCGGGAAGACTATGCCCAAATATAACAGCTTGCTTGACACAAAATCACCTACAGTTAGAATTTTGCTCCTTTACTTGGGTGTCTCTCTCTACAAATCACTTAAAATTTAACAAACCAAAGGAGACAGTAGAACTATAACATAAAGGAACATAGGTTCAGCAGAATAAAGCAACAGCCTTCTCATGCATCCCATAAGTATCTTTTCATCAAGAACTACTGAAAAAAGTTTTCATGTGTTACTTTATTTTTTTTTAATATGCAGACTCTTTCCTTCTGCAGTGAATTATGGGCTGCCCTGTAATAACAATTTAATACTTTTATAAGAATGAGGTTATTTAAAAAGCACAGTTATTCTATGCTGCATGTATTAAACTGACATGTCTACTTTCTTTGACCACAGTTAGTTATGTGTATGTTAGATGAGTTTCAATATTAGCTACATTATTCTTGTCATAAATTGCATTTTACTGAGTACACACACCATCTTCTTAGAGAAAGAGACAATTGTCAAGATTAAATAGCTTTCTTTATCTCTATGGGATTTATTAGTTTAAAAGAAAATGTTTGGCTTTTGCTGAAGGCTCAATATTGAGTCTTTCTTCAGGGCAACAAAGGGAAATTTAACTAGGGGTCCTGATACTGCTTATTATGTAGAATACTATGAGCTAATAAGTTCAACAATGATGAAGCTTCCATAGTTGCAAATGGTAAGGTGGTAGGGGTGAGAAATTGAAAAGCATATAAAATTTCATGTTAAAGAGCCTTTATCCCTCTAGTTACGATAGTATTATATAATGACTATAATTTATTTAATTAGAGTGAACATTTTTCTTTAAAACAATGTTGAGCTTTCAGCCTACCAAAGACAAAGCAGCAAAATATTGAGTAATACAATATATTTTTAAATCAGGAGCCTCAACTCCACATTGCCCCCACAAAAAAAAACCAACCAACCAACCAACCAACCAAACACTCAACATTGACTAAGCATGGCACGGCAATTGAATTGCTTTACAAAAACAAGTTAAGTTTAAAAAGTCTCAAGATAAACCATCTTGACTAACATGGTAAAACCCCGTCTCTACTAAAAACACAAAAATTAGCTAGGTGTGGTGGTGCATGCCTGTAATCCTAGCTACTTAGGAGGTTGCATCAGGAGAATCGCCTGAACCCAAGAGGTGGAGGTTGCAGTGAGCCAAGATGGCACCACTGCACTCCTAACTGGTGGCCATTGATAAGCTCAGGAGTTTTTACCAGTCGGAAAAATAACTTTCTTGCCCACAACTACAGTATTTCTTGTAAATTTGTCTGGTTCAGTCTTTAGTCTACATATTTATTAAATGTATATAAGAACAATGCAGGAGAAGCATGGGAGAATCAGGGGGAACTGAAGAGAAAGGAGATGCAGGGGAAAGAGCAGGCGAAGAAGGAGAAAAAAAAAGAGTTCCTTCCATTAGAGCCAATTAAAGTTTAATTTATTCTTGCAAAATGATACACTGTTAGCACCATGTGATTTTCAAATTTGCTCACGGTGATGAAGGGCTATGGAATCCATATAAATAATTTAACAGTAACCATACTAGCAAGATATGCTTTGATTATTTGGCTTTTGCTTTTTAAAGAGCTTTCTTTGATTTTATTTTCATTTTGTTTGTGGATAATTGTCAGTGAATGGAAGAAAATTTGAGGAAGAACTTATCACAGTCTTCATACAGAATCTAAACTTCATGTGTCCTATCCTAATTGACTGATGTGAATGACTATGCTATTTTTTGTTCAAATAAATATGTTAAATTTTAAATTAAGGTCTTGTAGAAACTCACAACAGCAATACAAGATTATGGTTATTTTCCTTGCCGAATTTAACTGTCATTAATATTTGACAGCCAGAAATTTTGAAGATTTCTGGGACAGTTAAATTATAGCATGCTCAAAAGGCAAATGTATTTCTGCAATTCTAAGAATTTTATTTCCTCTGTCTTTAATACTATTGCACTGTTATGTTTACAAATTATATTTTGAAAATACATTAAGCATATGTTGACAGGTATCTGCCTAAGTGCACTATTTTGAGCATTTCTTTTCTCTAGAAAAATAAACATGTAATTATGAAGTTTCAGCACTAGAGTCAGGAAAAAGAGCACAAAATTCTAACAAACAGCTGATTCAAAATTTGCATGGTACTTATAGAACCAATTGAATGTATTGAAATGCCTACAGATGGAGTAAATTATAAAGATATCAGGGAAACAAATGTGTTCTCTTTCAACCATCTATATTTTATTAAATGTATTGAAAAGCAAATAGAGAGAAAGTAATGTAAATTAGAGGCATCCCTTTTCATTTGTGGAAACCATCTAGATTTTAGGTGCAAGGTAAGACATATATCAGAAAATCTTGGAGTAAATCCAACAATCCAGTGGCTCATGCCTGTAATCCCAGTACTTTGGGAGGCTGAGGCAGGTGGATCACGAGTTCAGGAGTTTGAGACCAGACTGCCCAACATGGTAAAACCGGGTCTCTACTAAAAATACAAAACTTAGCTGAGCATGCTGGTGGGTGCCTGTAATGCCAGCTATTCAGGAGGCTGAGGCAGGAGAACCGCTTGAACTCGCGAGGCGGAGTTTGCAATGAGCTGAGATAGCACTATTGTACTCCGGCCTGGGTGACAGGGCAAGGCTCCGTCTCAAAATAAAAAATGGAAAACCCAGTGTGTTAGATTGAGTGATAGCTGGGTGGCTTATGGATGGATTCATAAGTTCTAAATTTTCATTTCATAATATATGATAGAATTTTCCCATTTTCAAATTTCATATTTATATTCACTCTATTGTATTTCTTCTGCTTTATCCAAAGTATAATTATATAATGTTTCTATTCATGCAAATTCTGTCTTTGAAGAATTATTTTGCTTTAAATTATTAGCTCAAAAAAAGGAGTTTCTGGCAATAACAAGATATTCAGAAGTAAAGAGAGTGAGCCCTGGGTGTAAAACAGTTCAAGTTTGTGTGGTTCTTCTTTTGAAAGGAAAGCAAGCCTCTGATGAATTCTGGACTTTAATCAAAAGTCACAAAGATCTAGATCTACAGTCATTGCATTTGCAATTTACAATAAATATACCTCATCTGCTTTCAGAATATAAACAATTTTAGTGCACATAAAGCTCCCATTTTGTAGAATAACTTGTATGGAACTATGTATGTTAGGTAATGCACATATTAAGTAGTTTACTTTGATATTTCACAATATATACATATATCAAAACATCAAGTTTAGCACCATGAATATATACAATTTTTACTTTTCAAATAAATAAAGGGGAATACAAAAAATATCTTTTGTTTCAATGTGCTTTAAATTTTCTCGACAAAAAATAAGGGATAATTAAGGCTATAAAAACCGGCTGAGATATAAACTGTAGAACAAAAATTTCAGTAGTAAAACAGCGTTGGCCAGGCGCGGTGGCTCAAGCCTGTAATCCCAGCACTTTGGGAGGCCGAGACGGGCGGATCACGAGGTCAGGAGATCGAGACCATCCTGGCGAACACGGTGAAACCCCGTCTCTACTAAAAAATACAAAAAACTAGCCGGGCGAGGTGGCGGGCGCCTGTAATCCTAGCCACTTGGGAGGCTGAGGCAGGAGAATGGCGTGAACCCGGGAGGCGGAGCTTGCAGTGAGCTGAGATCTGGCCACTGCACTCCAGCCTGGGCGACAGAGCGAAACTCCATCTCAAAAAAAAAAAAAAAAAAACGTTAAGGTTTTAGAGCAGATTAGTTTGTAGTGAATAGCACTAGTTGCAAAGTGGCTGCAGTTAGAGAAACTAGAGGAAATGAATAAATTCCTAGAAACATACAACCTCTCAAGACTGAATCAGAAAAAAAAAAAAAATGAGAATCCTGAAGAGATCAATTATAAGTGGTTACACTGATTCAGTAATAAAACTCTCCCCACAAAAAGAAAATGCTGAGAACCAGATGGATTTGTAGTTGAATTCTACCAGATGCACAAAGAACTGGTACGAATCCTACTGAAACTCTTCTGAAAAAATCCTAGCTAACTCATTTTACAAATCAGTATCACCCTAATACCAATGATAAAAAAGGACATAACAACAAGAAAAAAGATAACTATAGACTAATATTTCAGATGTACATATATGTCAAAGTCCTTAACAAAGCACTAGCAAGTCAAATCCAACAGCACATCAAAAAGATAATACACTGGGATCACGTGGGATTTATTCTAGAGGTGCAAAGATGGTTTAAGATATGCAAATAGGCCTGGCATGGTGGCTCACGCCTGTAATACCAGCACTTTGGGAGGCCGAGGCGGGCGGATCACAAGATCAGGAGATCGGGACCATCTTGCCTAACACAGTGAAACTCTATCTCTACTAAAAATACAAAAAATTAGCTGGGCGTGGTGGTGGGTGCCTGTGGTCCCAGCTACTTGGGAGGTTGAGGCAGGAGAATGGTGTGAACCCAGGAGGTGGATCTTGCAGTGAGGCAAGATGGTGCCACTGCACCAGCCTGGGCGACAGAGCGAGACTTCGTGTCCAACAAAGAAACAAAAAAGATATGCAAATAAATAAATGTGATTAATCACATAAACCAAATTAAAAACAAAAACCATATGATTATCTAAATAAATGCAGAAAAGGCATCTGAAACAATTCAACATCCTTTCATGATAAAATTCCTCAACAAACTAGGGATAGAAGGAACACACCTCAAATTAATACAAACAGTATAGGACAAATCCATAGGCAATATCATATTGAATGGAGAAAATATATAAATATTTTCCAAAGAATTGGAGCAAGACAAAGATGCCCATTCTTACCACTCCTATTCAACATAGTACTAAAAGTCCTAACCAGAGCAATCAGGCAAGAAAAGAAATGAAAGACGTCCAAATTGGAAAACAGGAAGTCAAATTATCTCTATTTGCTGATGATATAATCTTATATCTCGAAAAATCTAAAGACTCTTCCAGAAGACTCCTAGCCTTAATAAATAAATTTAGTAAAGTTTCAGGGTACAAATATCAGTAGCATTTCTGTACATCAATAAAAATCAAGCTGAAAACCAAATCAGGAAGTCAATCTCATTTACAATAGCCACACACACAAAAAATAAAATACCTACGAATTTATATAACCGGTGAGGAAAAAGATCTCTGAAAGAAAATCTACAAAACAGTGATGAAATAAATTGTAGACAACACAAATGGAAAAATATTCCATGCTCATGGATCAGAAGAATCAATATTGTTAAAATGACCATACTGACCAAACCAATCTATATATTCAGTGCAATTTCTATCAAAATGTCAACATTATTTTTCACAGACTGAGAGAAAACAATCCTAAAAAATTTTAAGGAGGAACAAAAGAACACAAATGTTCAAAGCAATCCTAAGTGAAAAGAATAAAACTGGAGATATTGCATTATCTAGCTTCAAATTACACTAGAAGGGTATAGTAACCAAAACAGCATGGTACTGGTATAAAAATAGACACATAAATCGATGGAACAGAACAGAGAATCCAGAAAAAAAGTCACACACCTATAGCCAACTAGTCTTTGAAAAAGTTGACAAAAACATACACTGGGGAAAGGACGCTCTATTTAGTAAATACTTCTGAGAAAAGTGGATTGCCATATTCAGAAGGATGAAAATGGACCCCTATCATTACAATATACAGAAACTAACTCAAGATGGATCAAAGACTTAAAGGTAAGACCTCAAACTGTAAAAATCCTAGAAGAAAACCTAGGAAAAACTCCCCTGGACATTGACTTAGGCAAAAGTTCATATCTAAGACCTGAAAATAAATGCAACAGTAGCAAAATAGATAGATGAGATTTAGTTAAACTAAAAACCTTCTGCAGAGTCAAAAAATAATAAACAGAGTAAACAGACAACCAGAATGAGAGAAACTATTTGCCAACTATGCATCCAACAAAGAATTAATATCTAGACTCTATACATAACTCAAACAACTTATTGAGGAAAAATAAAACAACTCTTTTAAAAGTGGGCAAAGGACATGAACATTTTCAAAAGAAGACATACAAGCAACCAACAAACATAAGTAAAATGCTGAACATTACTAATCATCCAAAATGCAAATTACAATACAATGAGATACCATCTTATGCCAGTTAGAATGTGCAAAAAGGCAAAAAATAACAGATGTTGGTGAGGATGTGGAGAAAAGGTAACATACACTGTTGGTAGGAATGTAAATTAATAAATCTCTATAGGAAATAGTATAGAGATTTCTGGGAGAACTAGAAGTAAAACCACCATTCAGTACAGGTATCCCCCTGTTGAGTAATACCCGAAAGAAAAGAAATCATTATATCAAAAATATATTTGAAATAATATGTTTATCACAGCACTATTCTCAATAGCAAAGTTTTGGAGTCAACCTAAGTGTCCCTCAATGGATGGTTGGATAAAAAAGTCATATATTGCATTAGTCCATTTTCATACTGCTATGAAGAAATACTTGAGACTGGGTAATTTATAAAGAAAAAGAGGTTTAAGGGACTCACATTTCCACATGGCTGGGGAGTTCTCACAATCATGGTGGAAGGTAAAGGAGAAGCAAAGGTACATCTTACATGGCAACAGGCAAGAGAGCATATACAGAGAAACTGCCTTTTATAAAACCATCAGATCTCATGGACACTTATTCCCTATCATGAGAACAGCATGATAAAATCTGCCCCTATGATTCAATTACCTCCCACTGGGTCCTTCCCACTACACATGGGGATTATGGGAGCTACTATTCAAGATGAGATTTGGATGGGGACAAAGCAAAACAATCTCTCTCTCTCTCTCTCTCTCTCTCTC
>NW_016808859.1:656623-664913 GCF_001698545.2 Rhinopithecus bieti | reverse complement strand
GGCACATAAGTGTCTTTTTTTGAGAAGTGTCTGTCATCACCCACTTTTTTGATGAGGTTGTTTGTTTTTCTTGTAAATTTGTTCAAGTTCCTTGTAAATTCTGGATATTAGCCCTTTGTCAGATGGACAGATTGCAAAATTTTTCTCCCATTCTGTAGGGTGCCTGTTCACCCTGATGATGGTTTCTTTTGCTGTGCAGAAGCTCTTTAGTTTACTTAGATCCCATTTGTCAATTTTGGCTTTTGTTGCAATTGCTTTTGGTGTTTTAAGTCATGAAGTCTTTGCCCATGCCTATGTCCTGAATGGTATTGCCTAGGTTTTCTTCTAGAGTTTTTGTGGTTTTAGGTCTTCCATTTAAATCTTTAATCCATCTTGAGCTAATTTTTGTATAAGTTGTAAGGGAGGGGTCCAGTTTCAGTTTTCTGCATATGGCTATCCAGTTTTCCCAACACCATTTATTAAATGTGGAATCCTGTCCCCATTGCTTATTTTTGTCATGTTTGTCAAAGATCAGGTAGTTCTAGGTGTTATTTCTGAGGCCTCTGTTCTATTCCATTGGTCTATATATCTTTTTTGGTACCAGTACCATGCTGTTTTCCTTGCATTGTAGTATAGTTTGAGATCAGGTAGCATGATGCCTCCATCTTTCTTTTTGCTTAGGATTGTCTTGGCTATACGGGCTCTTTTTTGGATCCACACAAAACTTTTTTTTTTTTTTTTTCTTGAGATAGGGTCTCGCTCTGTCACCCAGGCTGGAGTGCAGTGGTACGATCTCGGCTCACTGGAACCTCCTCCTCTTGGGATCAAGCGATTCTCCTGTCTCAGCCTCCTGAGTAGCTGGGACTACAGGCACCCACCACCACACCTGGCTATTTTTTGTATTTTTAGTAGAGACAGGGTTTCACCATTTGGCCAGGCTGGTCTCAAACTCCTGACCTTGTGATCCACCCACCCTGGAGTCCCAAAGTGCAGGGGTTATGGCGTGAGCCACCACACCCAGCCACCTATATAAAAAAAGTAGTTTTTACTAATTCTGTGAGGAAAGTCAATGGTAGCTTGATGGGAATAACATTGAATACATGAATTACTTTGGGCAGTAGGCCATTTTCATAATATTGATTCTTCCTATCCATCAGCATGGAATATTTTTCCATTTGTTTGTGTCCTCTCTTATTTCCTTGAGCAGTGGTTTGTAGTTCTCCTTGAAGAGGTCCTTCAAATCCCTTGTAAGTTGTATTCTTAGGTATTTTATTCTCTTTGTAGCAATTGTGAATGGGAGTTCACTCATGATTTGGCTCTCTATTTGTCTATTATTGGTGTACAGGAATGCTTGTGATTTTTGCACATTGATTTTGTATCCTGAGACTTTGCTGAACCTGCTTATCAGCTTAAGAAGTTTTTGGGCTGAGATGATGGCATTTTCTAAATATACAATCATGTCATCTGCAAAAAGAGATAATTTGACTTCCTATCTTTCTATTTCTATTTCTTTCTCTTGCTTGAATGCCCTGGCCAGAACTTCCAATACTATGTTGAATAGGGGTGGTGAGAGAGGTCATCCTTGTCTTGTGCCAGTTTTCAAATGGAATGTTTCCAGCTTTTGTCCATTCAGTCTGATATTGGTTGTGGGTTTGTCATAAATACCTCTTATTATTTTGTCAAATATTCCAGACATACATAGTTTATTGAGTGTTTTCAGCGTGAAGGGGTGTTGAATTTTATCAAAGGCCATTTCTGCATCCATTGAGATAATCATGTGGTTTTTGTCATTGGTTCTGTTTATGTGATAAATTACGTTTATTGATTTGTGTATGGTGAACCAGCCTTGCATCCCAGGGATGAAGCCAACTTGATCATGATGGTTAAGTTTTTGATGTGCTTCTGGATTTGTTTTGCCAGTATTTTATTGATGATTTTCACATCAGTGTTCATGAGGGACATTGGCCTGAAATTTTCTTTTTTGGTTGTGTCTCTGCCAGGTTTTGGTATCAAGATGATGCTGGCCCCATAAAATGAGTTAGGGATGAGTCCCTCTTTTTCTATTGTGTATAATAGTTTTACAAGGAATGGTACCAGCCCCTCTTTATACCTCTAGTCGAGTTTGGCCGTGAATCCTTCTGGTCCTGGACTTTTTTTAGTTGGTAGGCTATTAATTACTGCCTACATTTCAGAGCTTGTTATTGGTCTATTTAGGGATTTGATTGCTTCCTGGTTTAGTCTTGGGAGGATATATGTATACAGGAATGTATCCATTTCTCCCAGATTCCTTGGTTTATTTGCATAGAGGTATTTACAGTATTCTCTGATGGTGGTTTGTGTTTCTGTTGGATCAGTGGTGATCTCCCCTTTATCATTTTTTATTGTGTCTATTTGATTCTTCTCTCTTTTCTTCTTTATTAGTCTGGGTAGTGGTCTATCTATTTTGTTGATCTTTTCAAAAAAAAAAAAAATCTAGACCCACTGATTTTTTGAAGGGATTTTCATGTCTGTATTGCCTTCAGTTCTTCTCTGATCTTGGTTATTTCTTGTCTTCTGCTAGCTTTTGAATTTGTTTGTTCTTGCTTCTCTAGTTCTTTTAATTATCATATTAGGGTGTCTATTTTAGACCTTTCCTCCTCTCTCGTGGGCATTTAATGCTATAAATTTCCCCTCTAAACATTGCTTTAGCTGTGTCCCAGTGATACTGGTACATTGTGTCTTTGTTCTCATTGGTTGCAAATAACTTATTTATTTCTGCCTTAATTTTGTTATTTACCCAGTAGTCATTCAGGAGCAGGTTGTTCAGTTTCCATGTAGTTGTGTTTTAGTGAGTTCCTTAATCCTGAGCTCTAATTTGATTGCACTGTGGTCTGAGAGACTGTTTGTTACGATTTCCATTATTTTCCATTTACCAAGGAGTGTTTTACTTCCAAGTATGGGGTCGATTTTAGAATAAGTGCTATGTGGTGCTGAGAAGAATGCATATTCTGTTGATTTAGGGTGGAGAGTTCTGTAGATGTGTATTAGGCCTGCTTGTTCCAGAGCTGAATTCAAGTCCTGAATATCCTTGTTAATTTTCTGTCTAGTTGATCTGTGTAATATTGACAGTGGAGTGTTAAAGTCTCCCACTATTATTATGTGGGAGTCTTAAGTCTTTTTGTAGGTCTCTAAGAACTTACTTTATGAATCTGGGTGCTCCTGTATTGAGTGCATATATATTTAGGATAGTTAGTTCTTCTTGTTGCATTGATCATTTACCATTATGTAATGCCCTTCTTTGTCTTTTTTGTGCTTTGTTGATTTAAAGTCTGTTTTATCAGAGTCTAGGATTGCAACCACTGTTTTTTTGTGCTTTCCATGTGCTTGGTAAGTCTTCCTCTATCCCTTAATTTTGAGCCTATGTGTGTCTTTGCACATGAGATGGGTCTCCTGAATACAGCACACCGATGGGTCTTGACTCTTTATCCAATTTGCCAGTCTGTGTCTTTTAATTGGAGCATTTAGCTCATTTATGTTTAAGGTTAATATTGTTTGTTAAGTGTGAATTTGATCCTGCCATTATGATGCTAGCTGATTACTTTGCCCATTGATTGATGCAGTTTATTCACAGTGTTGATAGTCTTTATATTTTGGTTTGTTTTTGCAGTGACTTGTACCAATTTTCCTTTCCATATTTAGTCCTTCCTTCAGGAACTCTTGTAAGGCAGGCCTGGTGGTGACAAAATCCCTCAGCATTTGCTTGTCTGGAAAACATTTTCTTTCTCTTTTGCCTATGAAGCTTAGTTTGGCTGGATATGAAATTATTGGTTGAAAATTCATTTCACAAGAATGTTGACTATTGGCCCCCCACTCTCTTCTGGCTTGTAGGGTTTCTGAAGAGATATCCACTGTGAGTCTGATAGACTTCCCTTTGTGATTAACCCAACCTTTCTCTCTGGCTGCCCTTAACATTTTTTCCTTCATTTCACTCTTGGTGAATATGATGATTATGTGTCTCAGGGTTGCTATTTTCAAGGAGTATCTTTGTGGTGTTCTTTCTAATTTCTGAATTTCAATGATGGCCTTTATTGCTAGGTTGCAGAAGTTCTCCTGGATAATACCCTGAAGTGTGTTTTCCAACTTAGTTCCATTCTCCCTGTCACTTTCATGTAACCAATCAAATGTAGGTTTGGTCTTTTCATATAGTCCCATATTTCTTAGAGGCTTTTTTCATTCCCTTTCATTCTTTTTTCTCTAATCTTGTCTTCATGCTTTATTTCGTTAAGTTGATCTTTGATCTCTGATATCCTTTCTTCTGCTTGATTGATTCGGCTAGTGATACTTGTGTATGCTTCACCAAGTTCCTGTGCTGTGTTTTTCACTTCCATCAGGTCATTTATGTTCTTCTCTAAACTGGTTATTCTAGTTATCAATTTGTCTAATCTTTTATTAAGTTTCTTAGCTTCCTTGCATTGGGATAGAACATGCTCCTTTAGCTTGGAGGAGTTTGTTATTACTCACCTTCTGAAGCCTACTTCTCTCAGTTTGGCAAACTCATTCTCCGTCCAGTTTTGTTTCCTTGCTGGTGAGGAGTTGTGATCCTTTGGAGGAGAAAAGGCATTCTGGTTTTTTGAATTTTCAGGCTTTTTGGGCTAATTTTTCTTCATCTTCATAAATTTATCTACCTTTGGTCTTTGCTATTGCTGACCTTCAGATGGAATTTTTGGGTGGTCATACGTTTTGTTGATGTTGATGTTATTCCTTTATATTTGTTAGTTTTCCTTCTAACAGTCAGGACCCTCTTCTGTGGGTCTGCTAGAGTTTGCTGGGGATCCACTGCAGATCTTGTTTGCCTAGGTATCACCAGCAGAGGCTGCAGAACAGCAAAGATTGCTGCCTGCTCCTTCCTCTGGAAGATTTGTTCCAGAGGGGCACCTGCCAGATGCCAGTGGGAGCTCTCCTGTATGAGGTGTCTGTCCACCCCTGCTGGAAGGTGTCTCCCAGTCAGGAGGCATGGGCGTCAGGGTCCCACTTGAGGAGGCAGCCTGTCCCTTAGTAGAGCTCAAGCCCAGTGCTGGGAGATCTGTTGCCCTCTTCAGAGTCAGCAGGTAGGAATGTTTAAGTCTGCTGAAGCTGCACACACAGGTGCCCCTTCCCCCAGGTGCTCTGTCCCATGAGCTGGGAGTTTCATCTATAAGCCCCTGACTGGGGCTGCAGCCTTTCTTTCAGAATGTCCTCAGAGGGTGGTGTCACTGGCAGCCAAGGAAGGCCCTGCGGGGCTTGTTCCCCGCCTCCACTCCAGAGCCAGAGTCCATGTTGTCACTGGCGCTGGAGGCAGGAGGCACGGGGGTGGCCCGCGCCCCGCGGGCTGCAGTCACCAGGCTACACATTCACCTCAGCTTGGTCTTGTATTCCCGCTTCTCCGGAGGATTCGGAGGGGCGGGACGGCCAGCACAGGAACCCGTTTACTTGGCAGGAAGTGAGACTGAATTCAGCAGGAAAAACTCTCAGATGTTTCTGAGTTGCAGGCAGATGGCCTGTGGCAGGCGGATGTCTCTCCCCTGATTACAAAGTGTTTGCAAAAACAATGTTTTAGAAATGGCATTTGAAATGTTAATTTGATTAAAGAGTCATGGTGATTGGCATGAGGCAGACACTAAAGAGAGTGATGAAAGTGGATAGCAGGAGTGAACAGCACCCAGAAATGTACACTCTTGCACTTTTGAGGCCATAATGACACTTGCCAACTCCATAACATAGGTCCCTTTCCTCAAGTGAGACTCAGCACGTGAAAATAACTGAATGAAAATGCATCAATAATTAATTCAGAATGGCCGGGACTGGATGGTAGGAGTTATTATGTTTTGTATATTTTCTATATAGATTTCCTACAAGAATGAAGCATTTGTTGGTCTTTATTTTGAAAATAAAATTTGAAAAAATAAATCTCGTTGAAAACTTCAAATTGTTATTTGGAGAAAATATACCTAATCTCCTTTTGAAGCTTTATTCTAAAAGAAGCAGTTTTGTCCTGGTGTGGTGGCTTGTGTCTGTAATCCTAACTCTTTGGGAGGCCAAGACAGAAGATTGGTTGAGCCCTGGATTACGAGACCAGTCTGGGCAACATAGTGAAAAGCCATCTCAATTTTAAAATGTAAAATTAAAAGAATTAAAAGAAGCAGTTTTTTAACTCATTTCTTTTCTAACTTTTAATGAGTGCAATTTAAATTTAAAATGTAAATACAGAGGAGATTTAATGTCTTTGATAGTCCAGCCTAGTGAAATATATGAATAGTTTTCAAACAAAATACCTGGCCCTTGGGTAACACTACAATTCACAACAGATATTAGACGTGTAAATGAACTCACTTGTGAATTGCATGTTGTTTGGGAGAAAAAAAAAAATGGCAGTATGCTTTTTTTTAAAACAGAACTTTGGAGACCTCCATTTCCAAGAAGAAAATTTGATTCTCATTTATATTTCATATAATATTGTCTATCCTCTCTCTAAATTCAAATAAAAATTCTAGACACCATATAATAAAGACACATAAGAAAACTCTTAAAGGCAGAGAAGGAAACTCAAGACTTCAGCACACAGGAAATGACAAGGTTTTGAGAACCCTCTGTTTTGTTGCTGTTGCCTTATCTAAGGCTGGAAAACTGAAAACTTAGAAATACCACTGATTCAAAGCATTCAGTCAAGCTCCCCCAAAAGCCTGCTCTATTTGGCGAAAGGACCAGGAAAGGTACAAGCTTACAAGACAAAATAAAATTTAAACAATACTGCTCTACACCAGTCAAACACCACAGAAATATACACAAATCTGGTGTCACCCCTTTCCCAGTAAAAGTCAAGTGGGAAAATAGGACTCTCATTTCCACTGGATTTTAACAAGATGAACTTCTACTCTCACCTGGAAATAATGAGATAGTATACCTTTTCCCTCATCAGAGTGACATCAGAGGAAGTCCACTAAAATGGAAGACGAAAACAAAATCCAGAGTTCTATAATAACCTAAAAGTCCATGTTTCAAGTGAAAATCACCAAGTCAAAATTACCAGAGCCAGGAGGACCAGAATTCAGCCGTGCTGGCAGCATGATCTTAGTCTTTCAGCTTCTAGAACTGTGAGAAAATAAACCTCTGTTGTTAAAGCCACCTAGTCTATGACATTTTTTAAGACAGCGTGAGCTGACTAATATAACCTGATACTAAAATGAGATAGACAAAATATAACAAAAAAGGAAAGAAAAGTAAAATAGATCAATTTTTCTTGTAAATATAGATGCTAAAATTCTTAATCAAATATTAGAATATTAAATTCAGCAATGCATAAACCTACATATACAATATGACCAACAGGAACTCATTTCAAGTTTGCAAGTCTTAATATTTAAAAACTAAGTAATATTACTCCCCATAAGTTTAATAAGAAAAAAAATAATGTGGTATTATCAATTAGTGCTGCAAATAATTTCACAAAATTCAACACCTTTTCACAACAAACACTCTAAGAAAACCAGGATACAGTGAATCTCTTCAGCCTGACATAAAACTTCAGCCTGATATAAAATATAAAATCTGCAGCTAACACAACAGTTAATTGTGGAAGAGTAAATGCCTTCAGCCTGAGATCAGGAACAAGGCAGAAATATTCCTTATCACTATTGTTATTCAGCATAGTACTGCCAGTTCTAACCAGTGCAATAAAGAAAGCAATAAAATTCATAGAGATAACAACAAAAAAGTTAAACTTCTAGTTGTGGATGATATGATGTTCTACATAGAAAATATCAGGAGGGGCAGAGCAAGATGGCCAAATAGGAACAGCTCCAGTCTCCAACTCCCAGCGCGAGCAACACAGAAGACCGGTGATATCTGCATTTTCAACTGAGGTACTGGGGTCATCTCACTAGGGAGTGCCAGACAATCGGTGCTGGTCAGCTGCTGCAGCCTGAGCAGCGAGAGCTGAAGCAGGGTGAGGCATCGCCTCACCTGGGAAGTGCAAGGGGGAAGGGAATCCCTTTTCCTAGCCAGGGGAACTGAGACACACAACACCTGGAAAATCGGGTAACTCCCACCCCAATACTGCGCTTTAAGCAAACGGGCACACCAGGAGAATATATCCCACACCTGGCCGGGAGGGTCCCACACCCACGGAGCCTCCCTCATTGCTAACACAGCAGTCTGCGGCGATCTAACCGCAAGGCAACAGCGAGGCTGGGGGAGGGGTGCCCACCATTGCTGAAGCTTAAGTAGGTGAACAAAGCCGCTGGGAAGCTCGAATTGGGTGGAGCTCACAGCAGCTCAAGGAAACCTGCCTGTCTCT
>NW_016808859.1:605198-652482 GCF_001698545.2 Rhinopithecus bieti | reverse complement strand
AGGAATTAATTTAATACAAGTTCAACATAAATAAAATACAGGATTCAATATCAACATAAAAATAGCAATAGTTTTTCTATATACTAACAATAAATATATAAAACTTGAAATTAAAAAATACTATATTATTTATAATTGTTCAAAATAAATGAAATCATTGAAAATCTATGAAAATATGTACAGGACTTTTATGCTAAAAGCTGCAAAATGTTGATGAAAGAAAGAAAATATCTATTAAAAGGAGGGGCATTCCATGTTCATGAATTGGAAGACTTAAAATAGTTAATATGTCAATTCTCCTCAAAGTGATGTACATTTTCAGCACAGTTTCTATGAAAATTCCAGCAAAAATTGTTTTGTATGTAACAAGATTATGCTAAGATTTATAAGGAATGACAATGACATTAGAATACCTCAGACAATTTTGAAAAGGAAGAAAAAAGCAGGAGTAAGTATTCCACCTGATTTTAATATTTATTATATAATTACGGTTAATCAAGTCTCTGAGTTGTTAGTGAAAAGATATGGGACATAGATCTATAGAACAGAATAGAGAATCTGGTAAAAGGGTCACACAAATACAGCAAGCAGTTTTTTCACAAAAGTGCAAAAGTAATTCAATGGAATTAGAATAACCATTTTAAGAAATGATAATGGAACAATTGGCTGCTCATAGCCAATATATGTATGGAATATATATATGTATGCATACATATATACACACATATATATGTATGTATATATATCTTAAGGAAGAATTCTGAGACATAATCCTCAAACCATGGTCTATAAAAGAAAGAAAGCAATAAATTGGACTTCATCAAAATTAAATTTTTTCTGTATGAAAGACCCCCTAATGACCATGAAAAGGCAAGTTACAAATTGGAACCATAGATTTACAAGACACATGTCTGAGCAAAGATTCATATCTATAATGAATAAAGTACTATCATAACTCAACATGGAAAAGCAAAGCAATTAGAAATTGAGGAAGCTACATGAAGAGACGTTTCAATTAAAAAGTGTACAGATGGCAAATAAGCACATGGAAAGATATTCAATATCATTCATTATTTAAGAAATTAAAATTAGAATAACAATGAAATACAACTCCATATCTATTTGAACAGTTATTTTTTTTAAAAGTGACAATACCAAATGCTCTCAGGAATGTAGAGATATTAAATTTTACATATATTGCTGGTGGTATGTAAAACTGTACATCCATTCTGGAATACATTTGGCAGTTTCTAACAAGCTCAGCATATTTATGATATAACCCAGACAGATGAAAATTGACTTCTGCATAGAATCCTGTGCATGAACATTCATAGCAGCTTTACTTTTTTATAGTTAATAATTAGAAACAACCAAAATGCATCTCAAAATATGAATAGCTAAACTAATGTTACCACTATACCATGGAATACCTCTCAGAAATAAAAAGAAATGAATGATTAAAACATACGGCGACTTGGATGGATCACAAGGGCATTATGTTGAATGAAAAAGCTATTATTAAAAGGTCACATAAGGCATAATTCCACGTATAGAAAATTCTCTAACTGAAAATATTTTAGAGATAGCAGACAGATTAATAGATACTAGAGATAAAAGACGGTTGGGGGACATGGACATAGGGAAGAAAACAACACACAGCCACACCGCGGGGCCAGTAGCGGGGCGAGGGGAAGGGTTGGGAGAGCATTAGGACAAACAGCTAATGCATGAGGGGCTTAAAACCTAGATGATCCATTGATAGGTGCAGCAAGCCATGGCACACGTATACTTTTGTAACAAACCTACACGTTCTGCACTTGTATCCCAGAACTGAAAGTAAATAAATAAATAAATAAATAATGAAAAGAGGGGAGTGGGATTGATGTGACTATAAATAATTAACACAAGAGAAACCTTTGTTGTGATGGAAATAGTTCTGTATCTTGATTGCAGTTGTAGTTACACAAACTTCCCCAGGTGAAAAAATGAGCTAGAACTCTTGTTTGTTTCTTATGGCTGCTCTAACAAATTACTACAAACTGGGATGGCTGAAAACAATAGAAATGTATTCTATCACAATTCTAGAAACCAGGAGTCCAAAATCACAGTATCTTTGGGCTGAAATCAAGGTATTGTCATGGCTGCACTTCCTTTAGAGGCTCTAGAGAATTTGTCATTTGTGTCTTTAAGTTTTTAGTAGTTATCAGTATTTCTTAGCTTATCTCTCTTGGCTTCTTATATACATAGGAATGTATATGTATAATTTCCTTTGGTTTCTTTCTTCTGCTGTGATGGCATTTAAGGCCCACCAGAATAATCCAAGTTAATCTTCTTTCAAGACCCTTGACTACATATTTTGCATTATATTTAATCTTTGAGATATAAAGTAATATTTGCAGATGCTGGAGATTTAGAAGTTAATTTATCTTTGGGAGGCCATTTTTAAAATCCTGTAACAGAAATATGTCCACACATTGTACCAATGTCTAATTCTTTTTTTTTTTTTTTTTTTTTTTTGAGACGGAGTCTCGCTCTGTCACCCAGGCTGGAGTGCAGTGGCCAGATCTCAGCTCACTGCAAGCTCCGCCTCCCGGGTTTACGCCATTCTCCTGCCTCAGCCTCCCGAGTAGCTGGGAGTACAGGCGCCCGCCACCTCGCCCGGCTAGATTTTGTATTTTTTAGTAGAGACGGGGTTTCACAGTGTTAGCCAGGATGGTCTCGATCTCCTGACCTTGTGATCCGCCCGTCTGGGCCTCCCAAAGTGCTGGGATTACAGGCTTGAGTCACCGCGCCCGGCCACCAATGTCTAATTCTAACTGTGTTACTTTTTACTAAATAAACCAGCATTAGACAACAATCATTATCAATTGCATTAACCCAAGAAATACTAGAACAAACTATTGTTTTTTTAGATTTATTCACATAAAGCCTGTCCATAGTGTGCCATTGCATTGGATACTCATAAATAACTCTGGAATTATTGGGCCTGTTGTTCATTTCCCGAAAAAAGAAAAATGCTGTCTAATTTAGGTCAGGCAGCACATCTTGAAAAAGTAATACTTGGGAAATTTTTGTAATTTTAGAGGATTGAAGAATTATACCCTGGACTCTGATACAGCTTTGTCTCTTAGCAGAAGTCTTCTTTTCCTGGAGCATTATAAGGCCATAACCTTTCATCGTCCATGACAGTCTCACTGACCTATCATGGGGATATGCAAATCCATAATTGACATTATGGCTTCAAAAAGTTAGTACAAAAGTTTTAAAGACCCCACTGCTAAGCAGATACTTAGCACTACAGCATTTGTACTTTACTTACACATTGCTGAGCAACAGCTCTTTGCAAAACCTAAACACTATCCTGGATAAATGGCATCAAGAGAATCCATGCAAATACACTAAGAGTCCAGGCTCCATAATCTAATAGGATTGGAAATCATAGAGGCTAATTGCATCAAGCAGATTTTCCTTGTAAATAAGTTACCCTGTGAAATGTTATTTTTTCTTGGATAAACTCTGAATATGTCTAATGAGTTTGGCCTTGGTTTTTATACACCTATTCTATTTTCCTCTTCTCTTACAATGAATTCTATTCATTCTCCTAATAGACACTTATTAAACATCTATGTACCATGTGTTTTAAAACAGAAGGTATACTTTACTTGGAATTTAACTCACTATGTTACTTGCTAAATTCTACTGTATTGGAGATTCTTCAGATGATTTTTTCTCATTAATTTTCAAGGGCTGATTATATTCTTTCACCAGGAGACTTAACTTCTATATTCTTTTTATATATAGTATCTTTTAATGTCTATATTAAGAAGAGAAAGAAACTCATTAAAGTTTTCTAACTTTTCCAAAGTCATAAAGCAAAAAGGTAATAGAGTCTGACCTTAAGGCAGATCAAATCTATTTTCTTTAATTTTTTTCTTTAAAATTTAAGAATGTTCTGTGTGTGTGTGTGTGTGTGTGTGTGTGTGTGTGTGTGTGTGGTTTAGCCTGAGGTCAATAGTGTATTGATACACATTATTCCACAATACACAATTAATATATAATAATTCACGATAATGTATTTTCAATAGCAGTAAATTGTCCCTTTCTGCTAATACTACAAACTTCAAAAATTATCTAGATAGAAAGATAGATACAAATATAAAATATTTAAACAAAATATATAAATAAAAATACCTAAACAGATTAAATAGAGACTCAAATTCATTACTTATTTTTTCCAAAGTTCTTAATTATATCAATGTATATCAACTGTTAAGTGCCAAGTGTTAGCGCTATAATACCTGCTACTAACAACTACACACTTAATGTGTTATCTAAGCTTATCTTATACTGTTCTGATTTTAAATGTTTATAATAAAACATGCTGATATGAAATTTCATAAGTTTCCCCCTCATTAAAACTGCCTATTTTTGTATTTTATGGAGGAACTATCTTGTTTGTTTTGTTTTATTTTGCTTTTTTAATTCACTAACTTCGAAAACTCAACAGTGTCAGAATAGCACTAAAAAAGATGTGAATACTCACTGTATCAATTTTTTATTGATAAGATATGTTTTTGGGTGTCTGTGACATTTCCTCAAAGGTCCAGACCAACAAATGTAAGAGAGAGCTAGAAGACTCATGAAACCTGATCACTCAAACATGGCTCTGCACATACCGTTGAAATCAAAGCTGAAGTCTCCAGGAAAATCCCCAGCAAAGTTGGCTTCACACAGAGATAATTATCATCAACTACTTGACGCTCATACAGTTTTAGTAGAGTAAGAAAGAGGTAAGTTAGTGTAGTTTGTGTGTGAATATGTGTATATACATACATATATACATGCTTATGCATTTATAATGTGTGTATATATGCATATGTAGATTATGGTCAGTTAATATATATTTATTATTTTTCTTTTGTTTGCTTAGTGCACATTATCCTACTTTCAAAATAAACACTGGTTTTCTCTTGAAGACATATAACTCTTATTTTTAGCAGTCCTTATGTTTTAAATGCGATTAAAAACACTGCTAACTCTTAGTGGCACACTTACGTCTCAAATATGACCAATTGGCATATTCTGTCTCAGGTTACAAAGATAGTGTCAGGCACAGACTTTTATGAATATTGAAAGAGATATTTTATGTGAAAATTCATAGTTTTGTTATAAAAGCTTACCACATAAAATATCTCATCAATCTGTGAAGACTTTCTAGACCACACTTGAAATTTCATTTTACTCTATTTTTTTCTGCCTTCTGTGAAATTTGAAAGTGATGGCATCTGTCTAGTTCATTTCATTTTTTGTTGATTCTTTGTAACTTCTGACATCACTACTCTGAACTACTTGTGTACTATGAACTACTATGAACTACTTGTGTCCAATTGAATGAGTTTCCAAAGTTTAATTCTATACTGAATCTTGCCCTGAAGTTTAGCTTTTGTTCTTATGATCTTTAGTCTGCGACTGTAACTACTGAGATTTCTTGTATTTCCATGCATTGCCTCATTGGAATTATCAAAGGCACAGTCCCACTTATTGTACTGTAGCCAGTCAAGTAATTTGAAAATACATATAACATTTAAGTTAGTATCTAAATCAGGCCTTTATTTTTTATTTTATTATCCTTCTTACATTCACACCCACTGTACTATTTCTATGCCATCTAAGGAAATCAGGCTGCCCATAAACAACTACCTGGAATTATGTTGAAGCCTTAGCCATCCAATGAAAAATCAAACAATTCAAATAGGTAATGTACCTCTTTGAAAAAAATAAAAAAACTAACTGAAAATGCTTTTGACTAAAATTGCACAGAAATGCATTTGACAATAAAACTTGACCTTTGTAACACTCTGACACTCTCAGAGGATGCAGGACATAAAAGCAAGTATTATTAAGCTATATGGAAAATGAAGCACAGGAAGTTAAAGTAATATCCCCCAGAGTCACCCTGAATGATGATCAGTGAGCTGGGATTGTGATATAGAACAAGAGAATCCAATTTACTGGTCTACCTGCTATAACCCTCTACAAGCACTCTTTTTATTGAGTGTGTCTGTATGCTATTCTTGTAATAGATGTTGTGGAGAATGCAGGAATTAATAAGATGCCTCTCAGCAATGTACTGGCTACCTCAAATATTTTGATTTTCTCCTTTTACTTATTTGAACATAAACTAATTATTTTAAAACCTATAAATGAATTTAAATAATTAGGCTCTAGATTCCTCCTCATCCTATTCCTGTTTGATAAATGCTATACTTCTTTTATAACTGCTTTTAAAACAATATTTTGTAACATAAATATTTCTTTTTTGAAAAGATGACAAAAGCTTTAGATGGATAATATGGACTAGAACTAGATTCAGGGTCACAGACTAAACGATCTCAGATAATTTAAATACATCAATTTAAATTATCTCAGATAATTTAAATACAATATTATGGATGGCAAGGAGTTGGTTACTTTTTGCTCTTTGGCCCCTTCCTGAAATCTGCCATAGATTTCAAAAGAATCAAGAAGTTTTAGGCAGTACAAAGTACTGAAAAATTTACTCCTCCAGAAAAGTACGTATTATTGGGATGAATTGATTTGATGATTTTAATTTTATAATCTTCTCATAGGTTGGTTGTGTCCTAAAAATGTACAATGCTCTGCATGATTGAAAATAATCTGTGTTAAAGAGAGGGATAGGAGAGCAAATCAGCATATGTTGAGTGGGTCCTGCTCTGTGCTAGGCAGTGTGTCAAATTTTCTACATTTCTTAAATATCCTAACAGTGACTTAACCTTTCTAACATTTGCAAAATTGCTGAGAAACTGCAACAATTCAAATTTTAGACTGTTGGTAGAGCTGTAACTTGACTATAGAGAGGAAGTAATTTAGGGTGATTGAGTGAACAAAGCATCAATTATTAGTTATGTAGCCTTGGGCGGGGTAGTTTCATGGTCTATAAAATAAGGACATAACAGTACTTAGTCCATTAGGTTTCTGTGAGGATTAAATGAGATAATGATTGCAAATCTCTAAGTACAGTTTTAGGCACAAAGTACATACACAATAAGCTCTTTGTTGTTGTTTTTGCAACAGGGTCTTACTCTGTCCTCGAGACTGGAGTGCTGTCATCGACCTCCTGGGCTTAAGTGATCCTGCCACCTCAGTCTCCTGAGTAGCTGGGATTACAAGTGTGTGGCACCATGCCTAGCTAATTTTTTACTTTTTTGTAGAGACAGGGTCTTACTATGTTGCCTAATCTGGTCTCAAACTCCTGGATGCTAGTGATCCCGCCACCTTGGTCCCCCAAGATGCTGGGATTACAGGTCTGAGCCATCATGCCCAGGCCACAATAATAAACTGTACTGAGGCTGATGATTGGATAATAGCAAGTGGGGATAGTGATGTTCATACCTACCCCTAAATTTCCTATATCTCATACTACCACATGGAAGCCCGGATTTGGGCTTGACTCTATCACTCACTAGTAAGAAGAAGAAAAGCAGCATCTGACAGCCAGGACTTGGCCTGGAACTCAAGCTAGGCCAAACACTACCATTGAACATAAAAACACAGAAACATTGTCAAAACCAAAAAAGTAAAAATAAAGGAACTGATCTTCACTGTTTCTTTACAAATTACAGTTTGAAATTTACATCATATATCTTAACCTTAGAATTATAAAGATATCAAATCACAGAATTATCTTTGATGACAGCATCAATTCATAGAAAAGCCTTAAACTGAGTTCAAATTCTGTATCCAGGGATTTTATTGTACACTTTTAGTGAGATGTCCCGTATTTCCTCAAGGTATGAGCTCTCCGTCATTGAACAAACCAATACACCCTAATACACCCTATTTTATTAAACTAAAAGCATGGTTCTGGGAGGCCTCAGCTGTTCGATATTGATAGATATGGAGTTTCAAAAATATTTATTTGAGTTATTTCTACTTTTAACCACACCATTGATTCCATAATAATGTACACATCTGAGACCGCTTATATCTGTTTGAGGAACCGCTCTGTCCATGGATGGGAGGTAAATTCATGCTGAATTGCATTCTCAGGTTTTCTGAGACTCTTAAGCACTGGGTTTATTATACTTGTATTATTAAGAGTAAGGTCACCTGGGAATTTTTGGTTATTGAATCACATTGGTACTGTTCTTTGGAAAAACTATTCTCTGGCCCTTTGATGCCTGTTTCCACTGTCTACTTGTCTAATGTCTTGAGTTTTGCTTATCTTTAAGAGAAAATGTCTATAAGGTATATGAATGAAAAGTCTATTTTTAAGATTTATCTGGGGAATAAGTAATTCAGAGCTCTCTAGACCAGTGTCCTTTGAATACCCTTTTACTTCAGGTCTCATTTCAAAGTTTTATAAGGATGTCTTCTTAGGTCTTGTGTTTTTCTACCTTTAGTGGAAGAAATTTTAAGATGACTTATGTACCCTATTGATATGCCCAAGATAATTTTATGTTACACAGGAAATGGGATTTTGAAGATGTAATTAAGGTTACTATTAAGCTTTCTTTACTCTAGAGAAATTAGCTGGTGAGCCTGACTTAGTCACATTAGTGACTAAGTCATTTGAAAGCAGAGAATTTATCTGTCTGGTAGAAGAAGCAGAAATCAGAACCATAAGTCTGAGAAAGAGCTGATGTGCAGTTAATGGTTCTGCAGATGGAGGTACTCATGTGTCAAAAATGCAGGTGACCTCTGGGAACTGAGAGTACCTTCTAGTTGACATCCAGGATAAAAGAAATATACCTATGATCACAGACAACTGAATTCAAGTAACAACCTGAATGAGCCTAGAAACCGATCCTCTTCCAAAGCTTCTAGATAAAAGTCTCACACAGTTGACATTTCAGTTTCAGCCTTATGAAAACCTCAGCACAGAAGCCAGGTAAGCCTGCCTGGACGTCTGACCTACAGAACTAAGCTGCTTATTTAATTTCCTGCGTACTCAAAAAATTGAAGTTTTGTAATTTATTACTTCACCAGTCTTCCTGTACTCCAGCCATGTAAATGATTATTTGTTGCATTCTTCCAGACCACCAATGCAAATGATTTGACAACCTTTCTGGATTCATTGTATCAAATTTCCCAGCATTTTGTCTCTGTATTCTACCATACCTTCTTTACAAGGGACCAATTGGCATTTAAGGGTTTTCAACATGTGTCACGTCACTCCCTGCACTAAAGGAATATTAAATTTGATAAATGTATTGACAAATAATTATTTCAATACTGTCACATACAAAACACTGTTCTAGGTATAAATATGACTTAGGTCTGGTCCTTGACCACAGATGTCTGATTATTTAATGGAGGATGCAGACATACCTATTGGACAAATCTCAATAAAATTAATACTGCAATTTATTTTTTCTAAATCAGGATTTATTGATCAATTAATATATTCCAATTAGTAAGCTTTAGTCTAATTATAACCAACATGCTTTATGATTAAAAAAATGGCTAAGTTTTCTTTAGTACTTGAAGAATAGAAAGATTTTGGTAGGTAAAAATTAACTGTGATTTTTTTTTTTAATAAGCAGCACTCACATTCATAGTGTGTGACCATATATATATATATATACACACACACACACACACACACACACACACACACACACACACAGTGTGTTGGGGGGGTCGAGGGGGGGAGGTGAGTGTATCCAAGTCCAGAAGATAACATCATAGTCATAAATAAGAGAAGAAGCATGGAGAAGAAAATAAAGGTAAGTTGAATCATTCATCATTCCATTAATTCATTGATGAAAAAGTTATTACATATTTTCTAAGTATCAAGCACTTGACATTCAGTAGTGGCCTGATTTATTATTGATAGCTGTGATCTTAAAAAAGGTAATATAATAGAGGCAACTACTCAGCTGTACACTCCTCAGTTACTAGAGGCCTGTTTCCTTGAAAATATATACTTCCCATGACTGTCTTATGTGATTTTTGGCTAATGTTTTGCCATTTGACCTTTAATACATTTTATCTAGCTTTCCTGCTATGCTCTGTGCTACCTGTAAAGGGAGTATCATCAGTCTTCTGTGGCAACTAGCTGCTGGTAGAGTTCAGCCAATTAGGTATCTGCATGAATACATAGGGATAAAGAGAAAGTAAGACAGAGACATTTATTCTCCTGATCCTTTCCCTCAAGTCTCTTTTATGTCCCACTATTAAAGTAGTTCTCCCTTTGAATTCTGATAGCTGCTTTCTATCCATATTCCTACCCTGGGATTACTGCTCTTAGTCTATGATTACTTCTGTAACATCCTAAATGTTTGAAAATAATATATTTTTAAAAAACCTTATGAAACTAACACAGCTTGCATTTGTCATTAGTTTCCTTATAAGACCCAGGCTGCTACTAATTTGGAATATGTATGTTTTTCAATTAGTTTTTAATTTTTTGTCATTCATTTCTATACTAACATTCTTGACTGTTGTAATTTTTTTAACATTCTTTAAATTTGATGCTTGTTTCCACTTACCTTCCTTCAGATTATGTGTGATGGGTGAGTGTACCTAGCTTAAATGTACGTGATTAAGAATGACATTCATGGCCGGGCGAGGTGGCTCACACCTGTAATCTCAGTATTTTGGGAGGACGAGGCAGGTGGATCACGAGGTCAGGAGTTTGAGACCAGCTTGACCAACATGGTGAAAACCCGTCTCTACTAAGATTATAAAAATTAGCCAGGTGTGCTGCCATATGCCTGTAATTTCAGCTACTCAGCAAGCTGAGGCAGGAGAATTGCTTGAACCCAGGAAGCGGAGATTGCAACGAGCTGAGTTCATGCCACTGCACTCCAGCCTGAGCAACAGAGTGAGACTCTGTCTCAAAAAAAAAAAAAAAAAAAAAAAAAGACATCCATTACACCTTAGATGAATATTTCAATGGTCTCCCCATTAATCTACAGTGCTTCAACCTCTAGATGTTCCAGATCTAACTGACTCTCAACACTGTCTTCAAGGAAATTTTTCTAAAATAATTACAAAGTATTCAAATCTAAGAATTTCCACTCCTAGCTTTCTTCAAGGGACAGTTTTATGTTATTCTCTTAAGTATCCTTATGTAATTTTGAGACCAAGAAATATTTATCTTACTATTACCATATATTGTGGAAGTTTATCTGTAATCATAACTAAAAAAGGAATACAAATGCATGCAAGTTACAGTAGATATTATAGTAGTAATATCTGGTTTACTTTTCTGACGTCTTGTCCAGACTGTGACTATTTGCATAGAGAGATAGTGTCTTTTATTCTCATATTTCAAACTCCTAGCAGAAAGTGTAGCCCAAGATAGATTTGCTGGCATGAAATAAATATATGCTAGATAAATCAATGACTATATCCCATCAGGAGCATAAAAATTTTAAAACAGTAACAAAAAGGGTTTCTTTGAATTTATTCCTATTCAGTGTAGGCTAAGTGTTCAACAAATATATGAATGGTTAAGTGTTTGTAATAGGTAAAAACAAGATTTCATGGCCCTTCCAGATTTAAAGTTCAATGATTTTGGAGTGTAATTATAGTTAAAAAGTGGAGAAACAGAACACATTAAGGCCTCATTTTGCAGTATAATTCTTCCCTGTATAGTTACCCTAGAGCTGGTTTATAATTATAGGGAAAATGCATATGGGATATCAAATAGAATAAGACATGGTGGTGCCTTTCTTTATCTTCATTGTTTTTTATTTTTTAAATACAAGTCAGCATAGTCTCTGCTGGGTATGTCAGTAATAGAGTGACAAAAGCCAAAATATAATAATATTGTGTTCTTTCGTTTCAATTTTATTCTAAAGATTAAAGGATAATGTTTCTTTTTTTATTCAAAAATATTAGCAAATAATAAATGGCAGTGTCCCTGCTACTTAAAATATAGCAAAGAGCAAGACAAGGTTTTTCCTCTCGAAAATATACGAGAGCAATCAAGACAATATTTACGTTTAAAAAATGTAGTTGCTGTAGCTTCAGATATGGCTAAAAGATAAGAATAAAAGAAAAAATAAAAAGTTATAGGTCTACAGAATGAAGCCAGGTGGAAATTCTTTTATTTTTATTTTTTATTTTTTTGAGACAGAGTCTAGCTCTGTCGCCCAGACTGGAGTACAGTGGCACTACCTCGGCTCACTGCAAGCTCGGCTTCCCGGGTTCACGCCATTCTCCTGCCTCAGCCTCCGGAGTAGCTGGGACTACAGGCGCCCACCACCACGCCCTGCTAATTTCTTTTTATATTTTTAGTAGAAACGGGGTTTCACCGTGTTATCCAGGATGGTCTCGATCTCCTGACCTCGTGATCCGCCAGCCTTGGTCTCCCAAAGTGCTGGGATTACAGGCTTGAGCCACCTCACCCGGCCGGAATTCTTTATTAGAATTACCTAGTATATGTAATATAAAAGTAATCAACTAAGTGTTTTCAAAAGCCAAAGCTGGTCTTGAACTCCTGAGCTCAAGCAATCTGCTCACCTCAGCCTCCTGAGTAGCTGGAACTACAGGTGTGTGCCACCACTCCTAACTAAAGCCATTTTCTAATGTAATCCTCACAATCCCTACATGGAGATATTTTTAATTCTCATTTTACACTTAGGGACTTTGAGACTCAGAGAAGTCAAGTGACTGTTTTATAGGTGCACATCAATAGAGAGGTAGTATGTGCATTCAATGACAGCTCTTTTTGAGACCAAAAGTCAGGGAAATTTCAGGGATCCTCCAAACTCTACAATTCTGCTTTTCATGATCTTCCAACCCATTTTTCCTTATGCGCAACAACAACCCTGAAAACTGTAGACCCAGGATTTCAGGTCGGTCATAAAATGGAGCAGGAATTATCATGAACAGTAGCGTTATAAAAGGAAAGGGATGAAAAGCTTTTCAAAGGCCACAGATATAGGCAACCTCGAGTCAGCCAGGACATCATCTGAAAACAAAGAAAGATGGCTTGTATATCAGCTCAGCACTAAGGCATGGCAGTGGGGTTGTTGGACATAAATCGGAGGAAAACGGTCCAAACACCTCAAAGGGAGGGATTCAGTTTCAAGTTTTCATACTTGATTTCAGAAAAAAAAAATTAGGCAGCTATTTTGAATTTATTCCAGAAAGCATGCTCATAAACTAGTTGTTTTCTTTTTAAATTTTATGTAAATACAGAGCAAGAAATAAAACAGTTGGTCAAATATTGTAGTAGTTTTACAAATTTTATCAACATTGTTTTCATTTACATACCACTTGATAAATTGAAAACACATTTTAGCACACTTGACGTATGCCACCTGTATTATTTTGCTAGGACTGTCATAACAAAGTGACATAAAGAACAGAAATGTACCTACTAACAGTTATGGAGGCTGGAATGTGTTAGCAGAGTTGGTTTTTCTTCTTGGCTTAAAGCTGGCTGCATTATTCTATTGTCACACTGTTATAAAGAACCACCAAAATCTGGGTAATTTATGAAGAAAAGAGGTGTAATTGCCATACAGTTGCATAGGCTTACTGGGAACCATAAATGGGAGGCCTCAGAAAATTTACAATCATTGTGGAACGTGAAGGGAAAGCATACACCTTCCTCACGTGATGGTAGGAGAGAGAGAGAAAGGTGAGGTGCTACACACTTTTATTTGTTTATTATTTATTTATTTGTTTTTATTATACTTTAAGTTTTAGGGTACATGTACACAACGTGCAGGTTTTTTACATATGTATACATGTGCCATGTTGGTGTGCTTCATCCGTTAACTCATCATTTACATTAGGTATATCTCCTAATGATATCCCTCCTCCCTCTCCCCACCCCATGACAGGTCCTGGTGTGTGATGTTCCCCACCCTGTGTCCAAATGTTCTGATTGTTCAACTACCACCTATGACTGAGAACATGCGATGTCTGGTTTTCTGTCCTTGCGATAGTTTGCTCAGAATGATGGTTTCCAGCTTCATCCGTGTCCCTACAAAGGACATGAACTCATCCTTTTTTATGGCTGCATAGTATTCCATGGTGTATATGTGCCACATTTTCTTAATCCAGTCTATCATTGATGGACATTTGGGTTGGTTCCAAGTCTTTGCTATTGAGAATAGTGCCGCAATAAACATACACACTTTTAAATTATCAGATCTCGTGAGAACTCACTCACCATCATGAGAACAGCAAAGGGGAAATCTACCCCTGTGATCCAATCACCTCCCACCAAGCCCCTCCCCCAACATTCAGAATTACAATTCAACATGAGATTTGGACAGGGACACAAATCCAACCCATATCATTCTGCTGCTGGCCCCTCCCAAATCTCATGACCTTTTCACACTGCAAAATACAACTATCATTCCTCAGCAGTTCTCTAGTTTTAACTCGTTTCAGCGTTAACTCAAAAGTCTACAGTCCAATAAGTCCCTTCTGCCTATGAGCCTGTAAAACCAAATCTCTCTAAGATATTATGAGAGTACAGGCATTGGTAAATGCTCTGATGCAAGCCCAAAACCCATTAAGGCAGTCATTAAATCTTAAAGCTCCAAAATGATCTCCTTTGACTACATGTCTCACATCCAGGCCATGCTGATGCAACTGGTGGGCTCCCAAGGCCTTGGATAGCTCTGACCTTGTGGCTTTTCAGGGTACAGCCCCAAGGCTGCTTTCACAAGCTGGCATTGAGGGCTTGTGGCTTCTTTTTTTCTTTTCTTCTTTATTTGAGACAGAGTCTCGCTCTTGTCACCCAGACTGGAGTGCAGTGGCGTGATCTTGGATCACTGCAATCTCCACTTCCTGAATTCAAGCGATTCCCCTGTCTCAGCCTCCCAAGTAACTGGGATTACAGGCACCTGCCATCATGCTTGGTAATTTTTGTATTTTTAGTAGAGATGGGGTTTCACCATATTGGCCAGGCTGGTCTTGAACTCCTAACCTCAGGTGATCCATCCGCCTTGACCTCCCAAAGTGTTGAGATTACAGGTGTGAGCCACTGTGCCTGACTGGACCTGTGGCTTTTCTAGAGGCACAGTGCAAGCTGTCACTGGATGTAATATTTTGGGGTCTGAAGAATAGTGGCCCTCTTCTCAGAGTTCCACTAGGCAGTGTCCCAGTGGAACCCTGTGTTGGGGCTTTAACCCCACATTTCCCATTTGCACTGCCCTAGTAGAGGTTCTCTATGAGAGCTCCGTCCATGCAGCAGACATCTGCCTGGACATCCCATTCAGGAGTTTCCACATATACTCTGAACTTTAGGTGGAGGTTCCCAGACCTCAATTCTTGCCTTCTGAGTAACTACAGGCCCAACACCATGTGGAAGCTGTCAAGGCTTGGGGCTTGCAGTCTCTGAAGCAATGGCTTGAGCTGTGCCTTGGCCCCTTTTAGCCACAGCTGGAGCTGGAGTGGCTCAGATGCAGGCCACCATGTCCTGAGGCTGCACAGAGTAGCTAGGCCCAGGGCCTGACCCAGGAAACCATTTTTTTCTCTTAGCCCTTGGGACCTGTGATGGGAGGGGTTGCCTTGACATTCTCTGAAATGCTTGGGACACATTTCCTCTATTGTTTTGGCTATTAACAGTCAGCTCCTTTTACGTAAGCAACTATCTGCAGTCAGCTTGGGCTTGAATTTCTCCTGAGAAAATGGTGTTTTCTTTTATACCACATAGCTGGACTGCAAATTTTTCAAACTTTTATGCACTGTTTCCCTTCAACATGTACATTCCAGTTTCAGATAATCTCTTTGTTCATGTATAAGAGATATGAGTGTACACTTTAAAAAATATCTAGGTTGCATTTTCAATGCTTTGATGCTCAGAAATTTATTCTACCAGATACCCTAAATCATCTCTCTCAAGTTCAAATTTCCACAGATCTCTAGGGCAGGGGCAAAATGCTGCTACTCTCTTTGCTAAAGCATAGCTAAAGTGACCTTTACTCCAGTTTCCAATAAACTCCACATCTCTATCTGAAACCACCTCAGCCTGGACTACATTGTCCACATCACTATCAGCATTTTGATCAAAACCATTCAACAAGTCTCTAGGAGGTTTCAAACTTTTCCACATCTTCCTATCTTCTTCCACATCCTCCAAACTGTTCAAGCCTCTGCCTATTACCCAGTTCCAAAGTTGCTTCCACATTTTCAGGTATCTTTACAACAGTACGCCACTCTTCTGGTACCAATTTTCACACTGTGCAATTCTCACACTGCTATGAAGAACCACCTAAGACTGGGAAATTAATGAAGAAAAGAGGTTTTGTTGACTCACAGTTCCACAAGATTAACAGGAAGAATTACTGGGTGTCCTCAGGAAACTTTCAGTCATGGTGGAAGAAGAAGAGGAAGCAAGCACCTTCTTCACATGGTGGTGAGAGAGAGAAAGAGAGAGCAACAGGGGAAGTGCCTCACGCTTTTAAGCTATCAGATTTCATGAGAACTCACTCACTATCACAAGACCAGCAAGGGGGAAATCTGCTCGACTGAACCATTCATTTCCCAGCAAGCGCCTCTTCCAATTTGACAAGAGATTTGAGTGGGGACGCAAATGAAAATCATATCGATGGCCATCTTTTCCCTGTGTCCTTATATGGTTTTCCCTTTCTACATGTTTGTGTCCATATTTCCTCTTCCTATATGGACACCAGCTATATTGGATTAGGGTCCCCCCATTTACTTCATTTCAAATTAATTAGGTTTTAAAATATCTTATATCTAAATATGGTCACCTTCTGAGCTACTCAAGTGTTAAGATTTTAACATATGAATTTAGGGGCTAGACAATTTAGCCTCTAACAATACTCGTTGATACATTCTTGTTTTTAAAATGAAGTTTTGTGGATGAAACTTGATCTATGAGAGGACAAGTGATTTTTCCATGATAAAGTAACTCTTCAGTAGTGCAGAAAAGTATTAAAATTCAGAAAGGGATGGCACTGACAGAAAGTATACATTATTCTATAGTGACTCTAGAAAAATTATTTAATCAGAAAAAACAAATAAAGAAAATGAGATTTCTCCTCAGTACTATTCATAGATATTTATGACTGATTAAAAACCTGAATATAGTAATTAAATTTCTGAATAAGCATTGGGGAAAAAAATATCTTAATGGCATACCATGACATAAACCATTAAGAACAATATTAGTACATTTAACATTTTAGTATTTTTCTCACTTACTTGTCTCAGCATTCCCCTGCAGACCATTTTCAGGCTTTGAAACCTCCTTAGGAAACTCTGCAAGATGCTTGAGTCCTTAAGGAGTTCACTGATTAGATCATCTTTATGGAAAATAGTCAATGATTCATAAATGAGTATTAATATCTTATTTAATATTTACTAAACACTCTGACCTTAACTTGGCTTATATATTTCAATTCACAGGTGATAAATAACACTTAGCGAGAAGATTAATATTTGACTAAATCTGTACAGTGATGGCATCATGTGAAGTGAGAGACTTAATATGATTCAGTAATCAAAAATCTTGGTCAAGCATCTCATACTAGAATACAGTCAAATTTCAACCTTGAAGCATTTTGGTATCATACAGAACTGAAATTATTATGAGATCCTTTTCCAGAAGATAATTAATGTTATTCTAAAAACCAAAATGTATAATCTTTTGTTTCAGAAGAGTAGCATGTTGATAGGTTTGGAAAAATAAAAAGAATTTCAGCTTCAATGAAAGTCATGTAACTGTTACCCCAGTTAGCACCAAGCATAAGCTTCCTCATCACACCACCAATAAGTGTTTCAACTCCAACATGTAAATTTCTCAAAGTATAATTATTCTTAATTATTTGTCATATTCATGAGACTGAGATTTTTGCTTGTGTTTACTGAAGCATGAATCTGTCTTCTATTCTTTAGACTTACTGCTTTTATTTTCTTTTGAATAGCAAATTCAGTCAATTGTAGCACATATGACTCTTCTTAAAAACTAAAATGCATTGAAGACTTCAGAGGTATTTAGCAGAACACAGCAGTCTTTTATATTATCTTTTACTGTAGGTAAAATGGACATTTTAAAATATGAGAGGTGAACAATGACAAAAATATTTCAACTGGCTGGTTCTGTGTTGTTAAAATTATATCAGATCACCATGCTAGAATTAATCTCTTCAAACATTTTACTTTTATTATGTCTCTTTTTATTAGCACATTTATGTAAAAGTCTAACTCAGATTGTAAGTTTCTTGAGGAAAGAGGTTTTTCTCTGTCACTTTTCATATCTTCCATAGTTTTACTTGGTCCTGATGCTCAAATTATAGAACTAACGGGATGTTAAAGATATGAAGGAGGGGGAGAAGCTATAGGATATATTATTTCTTAAAATAATTTTGTGGGATTTTTTCTGTATTAAATTGAGGCTTTATTTTCTTATATTTGTTTACTTGACAAATCATAAAACTGTAATTTATTAAATCTCCTGGTAGGTACCAGACCTTGTGCTATGAAATTTGTATATATTATCTTCTTAAATACTCATGACAACCCTATGGAGTCAATCTTATGATTTTCATTTTACAGCTAAGGAAACTAAAGCTCAGGCAGGATAAATAAATAAATAGAATTCTTAATTCTATTCAATATTCCAACATTGTGCCTATGTAATGTACTTATATTTACTGCATCTTTTGCATGCCATTTTAAGGAACTTTTAATTTTGATAAGATAAATATTAGCCTCCAAAATTATTCTGTACAGCTCTTTTACATTTCTCTATTTACCATAACAAATGTTAATGCACTGTTTTTTTCTGGAATGTTTATATTCATAGATTTCAGGCATTTGATTATATAGCTTGTATTAGTCTGTTTTCATGCTGCTTGTATTAGTCTGTTTCATGCTTGCAAAGACATACCTGAGACTGGCTAATTTACAAAGAAAAAGAGGTTTAATGGACTCACAGTTCCACGTGGCTGCGGAGACCTCACAATCATGGCAGAAAGTGAAAGGCACATCTTACATCACAGCAGACAAGAGAGAATGAGGACAAAGCCAAAGGTTTCCCTTATAAAACCATCAGATCTCATGAGACTTATTCACTACCAAGAGAATAGTAGGGGGGAACTACTCCTATGATTCAACTATTTTCCACCAGGTCCCTCCCACTATATGTGGGAATTATGTGAGCTGCAATCCAAGATGAGATATGGGTATGGACATAAAGCCACATCATATCAAGCTGATACTCTTTTTATTAATCTTTGACATTATAGGCAAAAGAAAGCAGCAATCCCCTCCATATAATGCCATAAATGAAGCCTACTAGTTATCTGTAATATTATCTAGTCTGACTTAGTTTATTCCTAGTCATTAGCGTTCAAGGCTGTTGTAAAATTGAAGTCTGATAATCTAATTTAATTAAGAGATAGGTATGCTTATATAAATTTTAAGTTCAAGGAAGGATATACTTCTTTTTTCCCTCCAGAAAATCAGTATTTTAGATTTCTTGTGGATAAGGATTCAGTAAATTGATTTTTATTCTGAGTTCTCATAATTTATATGAAGTAAATCTTTATTTATATTATTTGGAGGAAAAGTGTAAGGCTGGAGAGGCTAAAAGATCAGATAATGAGAAAATATTATTTATAAAACATAAGGTTAAAAAATATTAATTTCCTAAAGATTAAATCTATTATTTAGTAAACATACCTCTACACACAAATGCACATACACATATGTACACACTCTTACAACATGGCTTAACATGATTACTGTGTATATGCACATAGATGTGTTTTTATCCATCATTTTATATATAAATCTAAAATTAAAAAATATTATAATTAACCAGAAATTCTGTTTTAATGATGACTGGCCTATCCTCACAGACAACTTTCAATTTCTTATATTTTCACTTAGATTTTAAAAATTTCATCCTGTATCTATTATAGAACAGAGAAGTTCAAGTAAAGTTGTTAAGCCAACTATGAGAGTTAATAAGGTTTAAAAAACAAAATCAGTGGACCAACATATACAGGTTTTTAATCTTTTTGTTATACCTAAAGTAGCCATATATTTGAATCAATATATTTCTTCATAATTATCTATCTAATTCATGAAAATAAGTGTCATTTATCAGAAATGTAAAATTTGTTGGAGGAGTAACATCACCAAGATGGCAGAATTGGAAGCACAAGACCCTCCTCCCTGCATGGAAATATTAATTCAAAAACAATATATGAACTGCTTAACATAAAGTATGAGTGAGTCAGGGAGGAGGCAGCAAAAAGTAATATTTCTTTATGCAGTTGAAATGATCGCATTGTCAGCTTAAAATATATGTTTATAAATATAAGATGTTTTATGTAATGCACATGGTAACTATAAAGAAAATACAGAAGATGCACAAGAGAGAATGAGAAAGGAATCAAAGCACATCACAATAAAAAAAAAAAGAAAGAAACTTAGAAGACAGCAAGAGAGGAAAAGAACAATAACCATCACAAAAACAATAAGACATGAAAACCTGCAAAACAGGCAGAATACAGTTAACCAAATGGCATTAATAATTCCTTCCCTGTCAGTAATCATTTTACAGGTAAATGGATTAAATTCCCCAGTCAGAAGACACAAAGTGTCTTGATAGATTTTAGTAAACATCAAAAACAAAATCCAACTATATTCTCCCTATAAGAGATTCATGTTAGATTTAAGGATATATGTAACTTGAAAGTGAAAGGATGGAAAAAAGATATCCAATGCAAATGGTAACCATATGGGAGCAGGAGCGATCATACTTATATCAAACAAAGTAGGCTGTAAGTCAAAAACTTTCAAAGAAACAAAGAAATATACTATGTAATAATAAAAATATCAGTCCTTCAGAAAAATAAAATAATTATAAATATACCTGCACCTGATATCGGAGTACCCAAATATATGCAGCAAACATTAACAGAACTGAAAGGAAAAATAGACTACAACACAATAGCAGTAGGATGTTTTAATACCCTACATTCCATAATGAATAGAAAACAACACTGGATGGATCTAACAGACTTGTACCAAGCTTTATATCTATGAAGAACAGAATACACATACTTCTCAAGTGCACACAAGATATTTTTCAGGATAAATGTTAGGCCGCAAAACACATTTTAACATATTTACGGTTGAAATCATAGTGAGTAACTTCTGTTACAACAATGGAATGAAACTAGAAATCAAGAGCAAAAGGAAACCTGAAAAGTTCATAAATGTGACAATTAAATCAGACAAAAAAAAAAAATAAAGAAAGAAAGAAAAGGTATCCAAATAGGAAAAGAAGTCAAACTATCTTTCTTCACAACAATATGATTCTATTTCTAGAAAACCCTAATGACCCTGCCAATAGGCACTAGGAACTGACAAACAACTTCAGTACGGTTTCAAGAAAAAAAAAAATCAATGTATAAAATCAGTAGCATTTTATACACCAATAACCTTCAAGCTGAGAACCAAATCAGGAAAGCAATCCCTTTTAAAATACGTACACACACACTCACAATGTAGGAATGTATCTAATCAAGGAGGTAAAAGATCTCTACAAGGAGAATAAAACACTGCTGAAAGAAATCAGAGACAACACAAACAAATGGAAAAACATTCTATGCTCATGAATTGGGAGAATCAATATTGTTAAAAAAAATAGCCATACTGCCCAAAGCAGTTTACAGACTCAACGCTATTCCAAACTACCAATTTTATTTTCATATAATTAGAAAATCTATTCTAAAATTTGTGTGGAACCAAAAAGGAGCCCCAACAGCCAAAGCAATTCTATGCAAAAAGAACAAGGTTAGAAGCCTCACATTACCTGACTTCAAACTATACTACAGGGCTACAATAATAAAAACAGCATAGTACTCGTACAAAACAGACACATAGACTTGTGCAATATAAAAGAGAATCCAGAAATAAAGTTACACACTTACAGCCTTCTGATCTTTGACAAAGTTGACAAAAATAAGCAATGGAGAAAGGATTCTCTAGTCAATAAATGATGTTAGAATAGCTGGCTAGCCATATGCAGAAGGACGAAACTGGCTCCCTATCTTTCACCATATACAAAATTAACTCAAGATGGATTACAGATTTAAAGGTATAACCTCTAACTATAAGAACCTTAAAAAAAAAAAAAACCTTGGAAACACCATTCTGTATATCAGCCTTGGGAAATAATTTATGACTAAGCTCTCAAAAGCAATTGCAACAAAAACAAAAATTAACATGTGGGACCTAATTAAACTAAAGAGCTTCCGCACAGCAAAAAAGACTATTATTAATAAACAGACAACCTACAGAATCACAGAAAATATTTGTAAACTATGGATCTGACAAAGGTCTAATATCCATAATCTATAAGGAACTTAAACAATTAAGCAAGGAAACAAATAACTCCATAACAAATAACTGCCCATTCTCACTTATATGTGAGAGCTAAACAGTGAGTACACATGGATATAAAGTAGGAACAATAGTTGGCCTGGCATGGTGGCTCATGCCTGTAATCTCAGCATTTTGGGAGGCTGAGGTAGGTGGATTGCTTGAGCCCAGGAGTTCGAGACCAACCTGAGCAACATGCCGAGACCTCATCTCTAAAAAAAAAGAATAAAAATAAAAATAAATAAAATTCCAAAAATTAGCTGAGTGTGGTGGTGTGTGCCTGAAAGTCCCAGCTTCTTGGGAAGCTGAGGTGGGAGGATTGCTTGAGCCCAGGAGATTGAGGCTGCAGTGAGCCATGATCATGCCACTGCATTTCAGCCTAGGAGACAAAGCAATACCTTGTCTAAAAAAAAAAAAAAAAAAAAAAAAAAAAAAAAAAAAAAAAAAAGATGGGATGGGAACAATAGACATTGGTACTAAAGGCTAAAGGGGAAACAAAAAGATGGGGGAAGGGCTAAAAGAAAACCAAAACTGTTGTGTACTGTTCTTATTATCTAGATGACAGTATTATTTGTATTCCAAACATTAGCATCATACCATATCCCCACATAACAAACCCACACATGTACCTGGCTGAATTTAAAATAAAACTTGAAATTATTTTTTAAAAATAAATTAAACAGCATGCCCCCAAGCAGCCAATGGGTCAAAGAAAAAAATCAAAGGGGAATTAGAAAATATTTTGAGACAAATGATAACAGAAAACATAGCATACCAAATCTTACATGATACAGAAAATGTAGGCATTAAATTATATTGTGCACCTTATTTTTATTATTATTACATTGTCAAATATAATAATATACACAATTCACCATAATGTAGAATCAGTGTTTGGAATCCTGAGCTTCTTTTTCTACAACTAGATGGTCCCATCTGTGGTTGATGGGAGACAGTGACAGATCATCAGGCATTAGATTCACATAAGGAATGTACAACCTAGATTTCTAACACAGGAAGATCACAACAGTATTTGCATTCTGACAAGAATCTAATGCTGCCACTGATCTGACAGGAAGTGGAGCTCAGGTGGTAATAAGAGTGAGAAGGTGTTGCTGTAAATGCAGAGGAAGCTTTGTTCACTTGCTCACCGCTCACTTTCTGCTGTGCAACCCACTTCAAGGAAGAAGGAAGAAGAAAGAAATAGAAGAAACAAATGTATCAAAATGAAGGAAATAGTAAAGATTAGGAGCAGAAATAAATCAAATAATATAAAATATTAAAGAAGACATCAACAAAACTGATATTTGACGTTTGAAAAGATCAACAAAATTGAAATAATCTTAGCTATGTTTACTAATTGAAAAAGAGAGAGGACTCAAATAACTCATATCATAAATGGAAGAGGGGACATTACAACTAATGTCACAGAAATTTTAAAAAAAGACTGTAGGAGACAAATATGAACAATTATTCGCCAACAAGTTGAATAACCTGGAAGAAATAAATTCTTAGAAATATAGAACCTACCATGACTGACTTACAAAATAATATAAAATCTGAACAGACTTATAACTGGTAAAATGATCAAACCAGTAATCAAAAATATCTCAACAAAACAAAAAAGCTCAAGACAAGATGGCTTCACTAGAGAATTCTACCAAGCATTTATTTTATTTTATTTTATTTTTTATTTTGATTTTTGTGGGTACATAGTAGTTTTATGTATTTATGGGGTTAAAAAATTAATGCCAAGCTTTATTGAACTGTTCCAAAATTTTGAGAAGAGAAAATATTTCCCAACTCATTTCACTAGGCCAGTGTGACTCTCATACCAACATCAGACAAAAAATTAAAAAAAGAAAGAAATTATAGACCAGTATCCCTGATAAGTATTAATGCAAAAATCCTCAAAAAACTAACACCCTTCCATGATAAAAATCACTCAAAAAACTAGAAATAGAAGGATGTTACTTTAACATAATAAAGTCCACATATGAAAGCCAACAACTATCATAGTCAACAGTGAGGAACTAAAAGAATTTTCTTGAAGATTATTAATAAGGCAAGGACTGTCACTCCCATCACTTCTGTGCAACATAGTACTAAAGGTTTTACAGCCCTTAGGAAGGAAGGAAGGAAAGGAGGAAGAGAGGGAGACAAGGAAAGAGGGAATGAGGGAAAGAAAGAGGCACCCAAGTTGGAAATGAAGAAATAATATTATTTACAGAGGACATGATCTTATACACAAAATGCTCTAAATTTTCCACACACAGAAAACAATAAAGAGCTAATAAATAAATTCAGCAATATTGCAGCATACGTGATCACCATACAAAAATCAGCTATACACTAACAATGAACAATCTGAAAAATAAATTGAAAAAAACTAGTTTCTTTATAATAGAATAAAATACTTAAGAATAAACTTAACCAAAGAGGTGAATTATTTATACTCTGAAAACTACAAAACATTGCTGAAAGAGAATTGCTTGAACCCAGCAGGTGGAGGTGGCAGTGAGCCAAGATCACACCACTGCACTCTCTAGCCTGGGTGACAGAGCAAGACTTCATCTAAAAAAGAAAAAAGAAAAAAAAAAAAACAGACTAGACTTTACACCAATAATAGAATAGAATAGAATAGAATAGAATAGAATAGAATAGAATAGAATAGAATAGAATAGAATAGAATAGAATAGAATAGAATAGGACTAGAATGCTTAGAAAACCCTTGTGTATATGATCAACTGGTCTTTGATAAAGATGCCAGGAATACACAACAATGAAGGGACATTCTCTTCAACAAATGGGTTCTAGAGAAGTAGATAAAATTTTTTATCCTTCAACACTTTAAGGTTGTTATCCTACTGTCACACAGCCTGTAATGTTTCCACTGAAAAGTCTGCTGCCAGGTATATAGATGCTCCATTGTACATTGCTTCTTTTCTCTTGCTGCATTTAGAATCCTTTCTTTATTCTTGACCTTTGGGAGTTTGATTATTAAATGCCTTGAGGTAGTATTTTTGGGGTTAAATCTGCTTGGTTTTCTATAACCTTCTTGTACTTAGATATTGACATTTTTCTGTAAGTTTGAAAAGTTATCTTTTATAATCCCTTTGAATAAACTTTCTACCCCTCTTTCTTTCTCTACCTACTCTTTAAGGCCAATAACTCTTAGATTTTCCCTTGTAAGGCTATTTTCTAGGTCCTGCAGCAGGGCTTCATTTTTCATTCCTTCTTTTTTGTCTCTTCTTACTGTGTATTTTCTCTCTTCCCTTTCTCCCTCCCTCCCTCCCTCCTTCCTTTCCTTCCTTCCTCTCTTTCTTTCTTTCTTTCTCTCTTTCTCTCTTTCTCTCTTTCTCTCTTTCTCTTTCTTTCTCTCTTTCTCTCTTTCTCTCTTTCTCTCTCTCTCTCTCTTCTCTTTCTTTCTCTCTTTAGACGGAACCTCTCTCTGTCGCCCAGGCTGGAGTGCAGTGGCATGACCTCGGCTCACTGCAATCTCTGCTTCCTGGGTTCGCACCATTCTCCTGCCTCAGCCTCCCCAGTAGCTGGGACTACAGGCACCCGCCACCATGCCCGGCTAATTTTTTGACTTTTTAGTAGAGACTGAGTTTCACCATGTTAGCCAGGATAGTCTCAATCTCCTGACCTCGTGATCCACCCACCTCGGCCTCCCAAAGTGCTGGGATTACAGGCATGAGCCACCGCACCCGGCCCTGACTGTGTATTTTCAAATAGCTTGTCTTCAAGCACGCTAATTCATCTGCTTGATTCATTATGCTATTAACAGACTCTGATGCATTAGTCAGTATGAGAATTGCATTTTTCAGTTCCGGAACTTCTGCTAGATTTTTAAAAATTATTTTCATGTCTTTGTTCAGTTTACTGATAGAATTCTGAATTCCTTTTCTGTGATATCTTGAATTTCTTTGCATTTTCTCAACAGGGCTATTTTGAATTCTCTGTCTAAAAGGTCACATACCTCTGTTTCTTCAGAATTGATCCCTGGCATTTTATTTAGTTCATTCTGTGAGGTAATGTTTTCCTGGATGGTGTTGACCCTAGCAAAAGTTCTTTGGTGTCTGGGCATTGAAGAGTTAAGTATTTATTGTAGTCTTCACTGTTTGGGTTTATTTGTAGTCATTCTTTTGGGGAAGACTTTCCAAATATCTGAAAGAACTTGAGTGTTGTGATTAATCTGTCTCTAGGAAGCACTTTAAGCCTAGTAACACATGTGGTTCTTGCAGATTCAAAGAGATACCACCTTGATGGTCTTGGACAAGATCTGGGAGAATTCTCCGAATTATCAGGCAGGGACTCTTGTTGTCCTGCCTTCCTTTCACCCAAACATAGGGAGTCTCTCTCCCTTCTGAACCATCTACAGCTGGGCATGGAGTGACACGCACACTCCTATTTGTGCTGTCACACTATGACTGCACTGGGTTAGACCTGAAGTCAGCGAAGTGTTGGGTCTTGCCCAAAGCCTATTGTAACCACTCTCGGTCTACTGCCTATGTTTGCTCAAGGCCAGGGGACTCTACAATCAGCAGGTGACAAAGGCAGCCAGGTCTGTGTTCTTCTTTAAGGGTATGAAGTCCCTGGGCAGTGGGTGAATCCAAAACTGCCCTCCATGAGTCAGGGAACTAGAGTCAAACACCTTAAAAGTCTATCTGGTATTTAATCATATTGTGTCTGACCTTGCCCTCAAACCACAAGACACAGTCCTTCCCACGCTTTCCTCCCTTTTCTAAAGGCAGAGGAGGTCACGCTAAAGCCACTGCCAACTCTTGCCATTAGGAGCACTGCCAGACTACCACTAATGTTCCCTTAATGCCCAAGGGCTCTTAAGTCAGCTTGTGGTGAACGTTGCCTGGCTTGGAACTCATCATTCAGGGCAGTGGTCTGCCTTCCCCAGGGCAGGTCTAGAAATGCTGTCCAAAAGTCAAGTCCTGAAACTGAAGACCCCCAAGAGTCTGCTTGGTGCTCTACCCCACTGTGGTGGTGTTGGTACCTAAGGTGAAAGACGAAACCCTCTTTACATTCCCCTCTGATTTTCTCCAGCAGAAGGAGTTTTGCCTGGTAGTCATCACAGTTGGTAATGTGCTGAGTCTCACCTGAAGCCAACAAGTCTCAGAGGCTCACCAAGGCCCGAGATGTTGTAACTGGGTATTGCTGACGGTTATTCAGGACCCCAGGAATCTTCAGTTTGCAGGTGATGAATGCTGGCAGGACTAGGTCCTTTCCTTCAAGGCAATGGGTTATTTTCTGGCCTAAGGTGTGTCTGGAAATGTCATCTGGGTTCTTGACCCAAGAAAGGGGACCTCATGACTCTGCTCAGTGCCCTATCCTGCTGTGGCAGAGATAGTATCAAAGATGCAAGATGAAGTCCTCCTCACTCTTCCCTCTCTGCTCCTCAAACAGAAAGAAGGGTTGTTTTGGAGCCAGGAGCTGTGCAGCCTGAGAGAGGTGATGCCAGTACTCCCTTGGCCTCCCCAGCTGGTGCCTCAGTATGTCACATGTCGCTACTACCCAGTCCACTGTCTCTAGTTTATCCCTAAGACTTGCCTAAGGGTTTCAGTCCTTATGGATTAGACTGCCTTTCAACTTTACTTACAGACTGAGGGCACTTTGGCCCTCGGTGGCAAGGTTTGCAGGCATTCCTTTTCTGATCGCTGCAATGGGCTATTCCCTTCTGGCCAGGGCTGGTTTAAACGCTTCTTCCTCTTTGAGCGAGTTGTCACTTAAGTTTGGTCTGTTTGTTTGTTTGTTTTTTGGTCTAACAGAACAGCACTGAGTTCAATGCCTTACAATTACTTTGTTCTCCCGTCCCCAGTGCCCAGAGAGGCTATGCACTGCACTGCAGATGCTATGGGTGGGTGAGAGGTGGTGTTGGCATTCAGGACTGTTTTTTCTATCCCTTCGGTGACTCTTTCAGGGATAGGAAGTTAAAATGAGGTACTATGAGTACTCACATAATTTCTGGTTCTTATGAAGGTTTTTTTTTTTATGTGTAGGAAGTTTTTTTTACTTGGGGTCCTTAGTGGAGCTGGGGGGTGATGATCTGTGGAGCTTTCTATTCTGACATCTTGCTCCTCCTCTCTCTGGAACCCTTTTGAACTGTTGGTAGGAACGTAAAATGGTGCTTTTGCTATGAAAACAGCATGGAGTGTCCCTAAAAAATTAAACATAGAACTACCCATCTAACCCAGCAATCTCACTTCTAGGTATTTATCCAAGATAATTGAAAAGAGAATCTTGAAGAGATATTTGCACTCCCACGTTTGTTACAGCATTATTTACAATAACCAAGAGGCAGAAACAACCTAAATATCTATCAACAGCTGAATGGATAAAGAAAATGTGATATATGCATACAGTGGAATATTATTCCATCTTGAAAAATAAGAAAATTGTGCCATATGCTACAACATAAATGAAATTTAAAGACATTATGCTAAGTGAAATAAGTCATTCAAAGATGGACAAAACCTACATGATTCCACTTATATGAGGTATCTAAAGTAGTCAAATTTATATAAACCGAAAATAGAATGGTGGCTGCCAGAAGCAAGAGTAGAGAAATAAATACGAATTTGCTGTACAATGGATATGTTTTCAGTCATGCAAGACGAAAGAGTTCTAGAAATCTGTTCTACAACAATGCACAGATAGTCAATAATATTGTACTATGTAATTAAAAATTTAATGGAGTGTATTTTATGTTACATGTTTTTTACCAACATACAAATAAAATGTAGAATTTTTTTAGGTACACTTAGTATAAATACGACTTTTTTCTCAAATCAATTTAGACATTATGTTCAATTTTATTTCTTTAGCTTTCCAATGTTCTGTTTGATATGAGAGTGTTTGAATTTTACCAAATATGAAAATGTAACATAAACATGAAGTAATATCTATGGAGATAAAACAAGCAAAATGAATGGTATATGACTTTATACAGAAAAGCAAAGCGATAATTTAAAAATTGAATCAAAACAAACAAGCAAACAGTTCAAGACATTATTATCTCTTGAGTATGTAGCCACAGAAGAATAAGAGGAGTTGGTCCAGGAAGGACACAAGAGGAAACCAAGTATATTAGTAATATTCAAATTCTTAAGTCAGGTGATGGGCTCCCAAGTGTTCATTTGAATGTTATACATACATATACTTGCTAAACGTATTCATTTGTATCAAATGTTTTGAAACAGAAAATCAATGCAGTTATATTCATAAATTAGTGCGTAATCAAAAATAGGTGCAAATCAAAATATGTTTAATAAGTGTATTACATGTCTCAGATATAACAAGAAGCTAAACTTCTAAATATAAAAGAAATTGTCCATTTACATAATAATAAAGGACCATGTGGGAAAGAAAAATAATACATTATTTAGAAATACATGCACTTCAACTTCCTGTTTTGTAGTTTTTCCCTATTCCTACTAATTCCTTATGGTTACAATTTTTATAGTCAACTACAGTATTTATAGTTAATAGGTAAGGAAAAGAGTACTAGATTCAGAAATGAGATCTATTATTTTAAGCCCCTTTTCTAGTAGCTATTTGATCTTTGGCTGATTGTTTAGGTTCCTTGAATTTCAGGGACCCTATCTCTAAAATGAGGAAATGGAGCAAGATACAGCTCATCTCTCACTTAAGTTTCATGACTTTTTATGCTGAAGAAGTCTAATTTTCAGTGTGTATTTCTCTTACTCTCTTTACTCTTATGTGTTATTCTAAGAAATAATTATCAAAATCTGAGACTTGTGTTCTCCAATCAAGGCCATAAAAATCTCATCCATCACTGATCAGCTTCAGGGGCCACAATATTCTCCAATCACAGTTCTTATTAACTGTGATTAATAAAAGTTGTCTTCTTAAGTGTGTTATTTCAAGAATTGGGACAGAGAATGGCAGAAATAAAAGTTAGGCACATGTTAATTTCTGTTTTACCTTTTCACATGATTAGGTCTGTTTTCAATAAAATCTCCAAAGATTATTTTGGTTAATCTTCAACAAAAATAATATATCTTTATTCTGGATAACCACAGGTGCTTACTTAGTGAGGGCAAAAAAATCATTGATCTCCAATTATTTTTCTGCAAATTCAGCCATCATTTGCATGTAGTTTGTCTCCACTAAAATTTATGTTGAAATTTGATACGTAGTGTAGCACTGTTGGGAGATGGGACATAGTGGAGGCGTTTGATCATGAGGGGAGATCCCTCGTGAATAGATTAATGTCCTCGCATGGGGTGAGTAAGCTCTTCTTCAGGTGGGAATGAATTAGAGCAAGTTGTTGGAAAGAGTCTGACTTTCTCCGTTTCTCTCTTTTACCTCCCATCATATCATGTGGTCTCTTTGCACACATCTGCTCCCCTTCTGCTTTCTGCCATGATTAGAAGCAGCCTGAGGTCCTTAGCAGATGCAGCTGCTCAGCCTTGAACCTTTCAGCTACCAGAATTATGAGCCAAATAAACCTATTTTCTTTGTAAATTATCTAGTTTCAGGTATTCAGCTATAGCAACTCAAGACAGACTAAGACAAATAGTTTTAACATATGTTGATGTTATATATTGTTGTGTGCTGTTGGTCTATGGTGGGCCATGGGAGAGGCATCTGGAAACATCTTTCTCTGCACTTTTCTAGCAATCCCCATGCCAAAGCAAAACAAATAAGATGAAAAAAAATAGATTTGGCACCTTCTTGCAATTTTGAGGTGACAGCTGTTTTGTGTGCTCCCAAGTTTTAATGGCATAAAATAATTAAAGTAACTATTGATGAATACCTTTAGTTTGTTACCTTTAATCTTTATAATAACTCTTGACATTATTACAATTAAAGCAAAGTATTGGCCCTTGGGCCTTGTAAATATAAGTAGATTTCTCAAGATCAACTTTAACATGACAGTTGGTTATACCCTTGTCTCGATCAAAAGCACATGCTTTTCCCCATGTTCCTGTGAATAATAGACTAATGAAATTTTATTTCACTGAGCCGGGATCTGTATATTATTTCAGTGCCTATCTGTCATGTGTATGCCCAATTGTTTTATGAAAATACATAATTATCTCAAAAACTCTATTAAACTATATACTTAAATTAGTATGGTTTATATTTCTTGTACTACTAATGCACATGCACTGCATTTCCAAAAAGTAATTATTATTCATTAGAAAACCTTTGTAAGTATGACTATTATGGGTAAGAATTTATCTGAAACAATAGACAGATGTTAGAATAGAAGCTGAAATGGAGTATGTAACTCCTTTTCAACAAACCAAAAGACAATGGTGATGAAACCTCAGGCTGATGGTGAAGCAAATGGTGAAAAACAAGCTGTAATTATTTATATCTTCACTTGTTTATATAGCTACAATGCCTTCCCAGTTTCATTCATTAGAATATAAGCCACTTAAGCAGGGGAATCAACTTTAACTATTCTAACTATAGAGTTTAAAATATTATCTGACACATATTAGATGCTTAATAAATCTTTAAGTGAACAAGTTGATATTCTTTGAGATGGTTCTATGGTTTCATTTGACTGAAGGAATTTTATAATAGTCTAATAATAAATATTTGCCTTATTAATGTTGCCAATAGTGAGATTCTGCAATAAAATGTATTACAAGTTTTTTTTGTTTTTTAGGTTATTTTTTTTTTTGAGATAGAGTCTTGCTCTGTCACCCAGGCCAGAGTGCAGTGGCATGATCTTGATTCACTGCAACCTCCACCTCCTGGGTTCAGGCAATTCTATTCTTCCACCTCAGCCTCCCGAGTAGCTGGGATTACAGGCACACCCACCATGCCCAGCTAATTTTTGTATTTTTCTTAGTAGAGACAGGGTTCTACCATGTTGGCCAGTCTGGTCTCAAAATCCTGACCTTGTGATTTGCCTGCCTCGATCTCCCAAAGTGCTGAGATTACAGGTGTTAGTCACCACGCCCAGCCTGTATTACAAGTTTTAAGTTACCTAGTTAACATTCTTCCATTCAGTGCAGCATTTCTCAACTGTTTTTTCTGATGCTGTAGGAAAAACATTTGCCCTATTCTTTCTTTGCTCCTGATGAAATGAGACTTGTAATTTTTCTTCATTATGATCCTCCATTTTCCTCTTCCTCATGCCTATCATCCTCAGAAGAAAATATCTATTTTTATTGGTTCAAAATATGAATACGGCATGACAAACACTGTTTTGCCAGACAAATCTGGGTTTAAAGACCCATTCTACTGGCTACTAGCTGCACGACCATGGGAAAATTACATTACAATTATCTTTATTTATCTTTGTGATGTGATTTTTTTTTTAACCTTTAGCTCTAATACATGAGAAGCAAAGTATATAGTGCACAGGGATCAACACTTTAAAGATAAGTGATAAATATTATATTGATTGCTATTTATCTGGTCTGGTGAATGAAAAGTCTAACAGATTTTCCTATATACTTCTCCTACTATAATTAGCTACCTTAAAACTCTGTTGATACTAACTTTTTTGTGGTCATTATACACCGAGATTTTTCAAATGTACTTGTTAAGGATGAAATAAAAATTGTGCATCAGGTTCAAGATCATTTAATGTAGCAGATAATATGACAAGAAAGTAAAAGATCACAACGAAGTTACTACTGTGTAAATATTATTTCAGCCCAGTCTATGCTGTTCACACATGCAATTGCAAACTATGCAACCAGCATGGATATTGATTGAGATCTTTTAGTGTGATAAATTCTGTTTTAGACATCTATGCGATAGCCTTCTATTTTAACAGATACCCAGCAAGTCAGCAGTGCTTTCTGTGATGCAATCAGAATAGTTTCCTGCTGAATTCCTCTTTCTTCTTTTTCTGATATTCATCACTACAGACTGTGTCTATAGTTTCCTTACAGCCAGGTGGCCCTTTTAAGTGAGATTTACATCTACCTTTGGCTCATCTGTTTCCACAGGAAGTGGATATACTTCACCTGCTGTGACTCAGGATCTTGCAGAAAAAATGTATTGGTTTGATTTGTATCCTTCACGTGGATGTCCTAGTTCTGCTGCTACTGTTGTCACTCCTACCTTATACTATGGCTCAAATATGATGCAATGAAACAGGAACAGAGATGTTGATCATCATTTCTGAAGCAGACACACTCTATCTTGAACTCTGAGTTACCCTTAATCAACTATGTACCTTTGTAATCCCCACCACTTGAATTCAGTCAGAATCTCTGATATACCTCTTACAAATATGGCAAAGAAGATGAGCTGTCACTTCCATAATTTCATTATATTTTATATATGTATGATATGATATGATATAATATATGATATGATATGACTCTATTTTAGCAGATTGGAGAGAGACCTTCTTTTTTTAAGCTTGAATAAATTCCTCAATTCTATTGCCACACTGAGATGAATTCTGCCAAAACTTAAAGAAATTTGGAAGTAAATTCATAAAAATAAAACAAAATGCATACTTTCTTTTCAAACTAGCTTTTTTCCTTTAAACTATGAACTATCTGATTTCATGTTTTTTAATACATCCTAAAATAAACATCTATGATTTATTTTTTGGAGAGTAAACATCAATAAGGGATTTATCATCCATTCCCAAGCTGTGAAGAGAAATCGTCAGTATAAACGAATTATTGCTTTTCTTCAAATATTTTTTAAATCATTCTAAATATCATAACATATACCCTAAAATATCTCAACTTATATATTAACTTGGTGGCTGTGCAATCAACATTCCAAGTGCTACAAAGTTAGCACTTTATAAATCCATAAATCTTTATAAATCTATAAATATTTTCTCCCATCGAGTAGGTTGTTTCTTCACTTTGTTGTTTGTTTTCTTTTCTGTGAACAAGCTTTTTAGCTCTATGTAATCCCATTTGTCTACTTTTGCTTTTGTTGTTTCTGCTTTGAGATCTTACTCCAAATATTTTTGTCCAATCAAATGACCTGGAGAACTTTCCCAATGTTTTCTTCTAGTAGTTTCATAGTTTCCTGTTTTGCATGTAAGTCATTAATCAATTTTGAGTTGATTTTTGTATAAGGTGAAAGATAAGGGTCTAGTTTTATACTTCTGCATATAGACATATGATTTTTCCAGCAACATTTATTAGAAGCTGTCCTTTCCCCAAAGTATTTTCTTGGTGTCTGATATGATTTGGTTGTGTCCCCACCGAAATCTCATCTTGAATTCCCATGTGTTGTGGGAGGGACCTGGTGGGAGGTAACTGGATCATAGGGGCAGGTCTTTCCCATGGTGTTCTCATGGTGGTGGGTGGGTTTCACGAAACCAGATGGTATTATAAGGGGTAGTTTCTCTGAACAAGCTCTTTTTTTCTTCATGTAAGAAGTGACTTGCTCCTTCTTGCCTTCTGCCCTGATTATGAAGCTTCCCTAGCCACTTGAAACTGTAAGTCCATATTAAACTTCTTTCCTTTTTAAATTGTCCCCTTTCAGGTATGTCTTTATCAAAGGTGTGAAAACAGACTAATACAGAGTCTTTGATGAAAAGGAGTTTGCTGTAAATACATGAATTTATTTTCAGGGTGTTTTTTTTAGATTCACGTGTACACATGCAGGTATGTTAGAAGACTCTGTTGCGTGATGCTGAGGTTTTGGTGTGTGATTGATGCCATCACTCATATATGGACCATAGTGTGCAACAGGAAGTTTTTTGGCCCTTTTTGTCCTTCCCTCTCACCCACATTTTGGAGCACCCAGTGTCTATTGTTCCTATCATTATGCCTGTGTGTACGCAATGTCTAGCTCTCACCCATAAGTGAGAACATTCAATATCTGATTTTTCTCTTTCTACATTAAATCGCTTAGAATAATGGCTTCAGCTGCATCCATGTTGCTGCAAATAACATGACTTCATTATTTGTATGGCTGCACAGCATTCCATGATGTATATGTGCCATATTTTCTTTATCCAATCTATCACTGATGGGCACCTAGGTTGGTTCCATGTTTTTGCTGTTGTGAATAGTGCTGTGATAAACATATGGGTGTGGGTGTCTTTTTTGAAGAATGATTTATTTTCCTTTCAGTATATACTGAGGAATGGGATTGCTGGGTAAAATCATAGTTTTATGTTTAGTTCTTTGAGAAATGTTCAAACTTCCTTTCGTTAGGGCTGAACTAATTTACATTCCCAGTGATACTGTATAAGTATTCCCCTTCTTTCTGCAAACTTACCAGCATCAGTTATTTTTGGACTTTTCGGTAGTAGCCCTTCTGACTGGTGTGAGATGGTACCTCATTGTGGTTTTGATTTACATTTCTCTGATTAGTGCTGTCAAGCATATTTTCATGTTTTTTGGTCACTTACATGTCTTCTATTGAGAAGTGTCTGTTCACATCCTTTGCCCACTTTTTAATGGACCATTTTATTTTTTTCTTATTGACTTAAGTTTCTTATAAATTCTGGATATTATTCCTTTCTTGTACGTGTAGTTGGCAAATATTTTCTCCCATTCTGTAGTTGGTCTGTTTACTTTCTGGACAATTTCTTTTGCTGTGCAGAACCTTTTTGGTTGAGTTAGGTCCTATCAATTTTTGTTTTTGTTGCATTGGCTTTTAAGGACTTAGTCATAAACGTTTTGCCTAGGGTGATGTCCAAAAAGGTATTTCCTAGGTTTTCTTCTAGGATATTTACAGTTTGAGGTCTTACACTTAAATTTTTAATCTATCTTGAGTTAACTTTTGCATATGGTAAAAGGAAGGGGTCAGGTTCTATTCTTCTGCATACAATTAGCCAGTTTTTTGCCAGCCCCATTTACTGAATAGGGATTCCTTGCCAAGTTGCTTCCTTTTTTTGACATTTTCAAAGATCAGGAAATAGGACATATATTTATAAGAAAAAAATTATCAGGATTATGAACAAAATCAGATAGAGTGTATAACCAATGGGAAATGAGTTCACTCTATGTGTGTGTGTGTGTGTGTGTGTGTGTGTGTGTGTGTACTTGTGTATGTAGAGAGATAGAGACAGAGAGATAGAGACAGATAGAAAGACATATAGAAAGATATATTCTAATATAGAATTGAGCAACACTACTTAGCATATTCAATATCACCAAAGTTTCATTGCAATAGTATTGAATGCAACAACGAAAAATTATATTGCAAAGGAAAATGTTTTATTTAACCTAGTGACATTTTCCTCAGTAAATAGGAGAGTTTTAAAAGAATACAGATAATATTGTGCATTATTTTCAGAGACACATTTCAAAAGAAGAAATATAAATGTCCAAAAAGCATATGAAAAAATGCCCAATATTCCTAAGCATCAGATAAATGCAAATTAAAACCACAATTGAGATCTTCTTACATCAGTCAGAAAGGCTGTTACTAAAGTACAAAAATAACAGGTATTGGCAAGGATGCAAAGAAAAAGAAATGCTCATATGTTGTAGGAAGGAGTGTAAATTAGTACAGTCTCTTTGGAAAACAATATTATTTCTCAAAGAACTAGAAATAGAACTTCCATTCAATCCAGCAATCTCAGTACTGGGTATATACATAAAAGAAAAGAAATCATTACATCAAAAAGATACTCATACTGTATGTTTATCACAGCACTATTTACAATAACAAAAAATCCTAATCAATCTAAGTGTCTATGAACAGATGAATTATTAAAGAATAAGTGGTGTATACAATGGAATACTATTCAGCTATAAAAATAATAAAATTATGTATTTAGCTGCAATATAAGTGGAACTGGAGGCCATTATCTCAAGTGAAATAACTCAGAAACAGAAAGCTAAATACCATACAATACACACTTACAAATTCGAGCTAAATATTGTGTACACATAGACATATAGTGTGGAATAATATACATTGGAGACTCAGAAGCATGGGAGTGGGGAACAGAGATGAGAAGTTACTCAATGGGTAGAATGTACATTATTTAGGAGGCGATTACTCTAAAAGCGCAGACTTCACCACTACACAATATATTCATGTAATAAAACTGCATTTGTGTTTTGTATAAATTTAATAATTTATGCAAATAATATGTTAATAAATGACAAAAACAAACAGAGGCTAATGGAATCCAGGTTTTTGTGTCTCTCTAACCTAAATTTGGTTTGTGGAAAAAAGCCTGATACCAGGTCATAATTGTATATGAAAAAGAACAAGCACATCATGTGCTGTGGGTAGGAAAGGCTTATAAATTCAGTTATTTCTCAGTGATTGGCCAAAACTCTTCTGGTCTTAAGGCTGACCTTACTCTCTTCCTCAATCACATTAACAGACTGTTGTGTTGAGAGGACTCTGAGCTAAATACTATGAGACAGGTTAAATACACAGGTGCTTTTTAAAGTGAAAAAAAAAAAAAAACAGGTTAACAAGTGAGAAGCATAGCAATAGCACAACTGCTACACAGCCCTCCACCCACATATGTAACAAAATCCTGTCAGAGAAGAATGCTCTCAGGTGAATAAAATCCAAACAAAGTTTAACAACAAAGTCCTCAGCATTGCTGCCTATCTATATACTTATCTTGTGAAGTATATAACATTTACACAAACATTATACTGAAAAATATTCCAAAATATTGACTGACACTTTCTAATTGGATGCTACAGGAAAATCACTTTGTCTTTTTAATTCTGTCTTGTATTTAAAAAATAAGTGATGTGAAGAGGAGAAAAAGATGGGCGGGAATAATATTTTAACTGTGTAGGATTATATAATTAAATGAAATAATATATGAAAAAAGTACTGTCTGCTATGTAGTAACTTCTTAATGACACATATCACTTTTAAAATTATGGTAATAATTATTCACTTGTTATAAACAATACAATAAATAGATAATCACAAGATAAACTCCATAACCATAGTAATCATTTTTTATCTTTGAGCACTTACCATGTAATGATTAATGTATAAATGAAATATGGTTACTATAATCTAAGTCTCTTGGGGGAGAAAGATAGGTAAACAAATAGCTATATAATTCGTTGTGATGTAACCATAATGGGACACAGGTAAAATACTAGAAAAACAAGTAGAAAGCATGCAATTGATGTGTGGTGCTATTTCTGAGGCCTCTGTTCTGTTACATTGGTCTATATATCTGTTTTGTACCAGTACCACGCTGTTACGGTTACTGTAGGCTTGTAGTATAGTTTGAAATCAGATAGCATGATGCCTCCAGCTTTATTCTTTTTGCTTAGAATTATCTTGGCTATACAGGCACATTTTTGGTTCCATATGAAATTTAAAATAGTTTGTTCTAATTCTGTGAAGAAAGTCAATGGTAGCTTGATGGGGATAGCATTGAATCTATAAATTACTTTGGTCATTTTCACGACATTAATTCTTCCTATGCATGGGCACTGAATGTTTTTCCGTTTGTTTGTGTCCTCTCTTATTTCCTTAGCAGTGGTTTATAGTTCTCCTTGAAGAGATCCTTCACATCCCTTGTAAGTCGTATTCCTAGCTATTTCATTCTCTTTGTAGCAATTGAGATTTCACTCATGATTTGGGTATCTCTTTTTCTATTATTGGTGTATAGGAATCCTTGTGATTTTTGCACATTGATTTTGTATCGTGAGACTTTGCTGAAGTTACTTATCAGCTTAAGGAGATTTGAGGCTGAGACAATGGAGTTTTCTAAATATACAATCATGTCATCTGCAAACAGCTACAACCATCTGATCTTTGACATACCTGACAAAAACAAGCAATAGGGAAAGTTTTCCCTATTTAATAAATGGTCTTGGGAAAACTGGCTAGCCATATGCAGAAAACAGAAACCGGATCCCTCACTTACACCTTATACAAAAGTTAACTCAAGATGGATTAAAGACTTAAGCATAAGACCTACAACCATAAAACCCTGGAAGAAAACCTGGGCAAAATCATTCAGGACATAGCCATGGGCAAAGATGACCTAAAACACCAAAAAGCAAATGACAAAAAGCAGTCTCACAACAACATTTGAACAACACTGGCATCTCTCACTCTTACACTCAACGCACACTTCTTGCACAGCACCAAGAAACTATCATCCGACCTCTACACGCCGCCCCACACACGGGAGAGCACACTCTTTTTCGACCAGCAATTTTGCAATCTATCCATCTGACAAAGGCTAATATCAAGAATCTACAAAGAACTTAAACAAATTTACAAGAAAAAAACAACTCCATCAAAAAGTGAGTGAAAGATATGAACAGACGCTTCTCAAAAGAAGACATTTATGTGGCCAACAAACATATGTAAAAAAAGCTCATTATCACTGGTCATTAGAAAAATGCAAATCAAAACCACAATGAGATATTATGTCACCCCAGTTAGAATGGTTATCGTTAAAAAGTCAGGAAACAACAGATGCTGGAGAGGATGTAGAGAAATAGAAATGCTTTTACACTTTTGGTGGGAGTGTAAATTAGTTCAACCGTTGTAGAAGACAGAGTGGTGATTCCTCAAGAATTTAGAACCAGAAATACCATTTGACCCAGCAATCTCATTACTAGGTATATACCCAAAGGATTATGTATCATTCTACTATAAAATCGTATGCACACATATGTTTATTGCAGCACTTTTCACAATAGCAAAGACTTGGAACCAACCCAAATGCCCATCAATGATAGATTGGATAAAGAAAATGTGGCACACATATACTATGGAATACTATACAGTCACAAAAAAGGATGAGTTAATGTCCTTTGCAGGGATATGGATGAAGCTGGAAACCATCATTTTCAGCAAATCAACATAAGAACAGAAAACCAAACACCGCATGTTCTCACCCATAAGTGGGAGCTGAACAATGAGAACACATAGACATAGGGTGGGGAACATCACACACCAGGGCCTGTTGGAGGATAGGGGTCAAGAGGAGGGATAGCATTAGGAGAAATAACTAATGTAGATGATAGGTTGATGGGTGAGCAAACCACCATGACACTTGTATACCTATGTAACAAACCCACATGTTCTGCATATGTACCCCAGAAATTAAAGTATATAATAAAAAATGCATGAAATAAAACTCCAGAGAGAAGATGCATCTAGGTCCATTGCCACATTGATGCTTGAGTTGCAAAATGTTGAGAACATAGGACAGCAAATGTTAGTAGAGAAGAAGTAAAATAGCAAGTCCTCCCCTGCCTTTCCTATTTTTCTTACCTAATTACTCCCTGTCTTGAACAGCAGCTGTCCAGGGCAAGGAGACAGGGGTAAGAGGGAGGATAAACTAATAGTTATTCAGCCTCTACAGGGTTCCAATTGCTCTTTGTTAATTATTTCATTTATTTTTATTGTAGATCTTATCATAAAACTGTGAGTTGGATAGAGTTATTTCTTTTTTCACATGCAAATATAAGATCTCATGTTTGATATTAATTTTACTTGGCACAATCCTCATAATTTTTATTTCCCTGTCACAAAGTATCCTTTCTGAAAAAAGGAGTAAACAATCATGGTAGCAGTGATTGAGTGATTGGATAGTTGGATACAAAGGGTAAAGAGATCCCAGGTGGTACAATTAATGTTGCTTCTCTTGATTTTTGCTGGAGCTAGTAGTGAAAACTCTATCTTTAACTTTAGTCATGAGTTTAAGGGTGCAGCTCTAGAAGGGAAGGTAGTCCTACCTGAGCCATGAGAGAATGCCATTTGCAGGGGAAGGTAAGAGAATGAAAAATATAAAGAAAAGAGAGTTTTGTAGATGATGACTACCTCATGTCAGTCCCTTCAGTCTTTAGGCCTAGCCTATTCTATTATTCCTTCCTTAAACTTTTCAAGGCATCTCAGTAACTTTCCAATCTCTTAATGCTTAAGCTAATAAGATGTTAAGCTTTTATTAATTTTTTGCTAAGATAATCTTAAAACAGTATATGGCCCATTGATTATAACTATATTTTGATACCAGCTCTGTTTTACTTCAAATCACATAAATGTTTCTGTGTATAAGAATATTCTATAGTTCTTCTACATAAAGTTAGGCTTCTGCAAATTCTCAAGGTTCCTACAGTTTGCTCCTGGCCAAGTATTTTTGGGGGGGTCTTTCACTGTTAGTCCATTAATGTATTTTGCATAATGCTGCAGTGAATTCTGTAATTTTCCCCTTTACAAATCAAGGGGAAAGAGATATTTTGGGTTAATTTAGAAAAATAGCATATGTTAGCCGCTTCTGGAGCTTGTCTGCTGGTATTCAGTCCTGTCTCTTGCAATAATTATCTGTATAGCCTTAGTCAATTACTTAACTTCTCTGTGACTCATTTTCCTCTTATGTAAAGCAGCAATACTGGTACCCATTTCAAAGTGTTGTTATAACGATTAAATGGATTCACAGGTGCAAATTCTTTACAATAGCATCTGGAGTAGGATAAGTGTTTGGATACTATTCTTCCCCTCGAGTCTTGTTGAGAATACCTTTTAAAAAAATGTTGAACTATTTCTTCAAATTAACTTTTATCTGAAAGTTCAATATATAAACAAGATAAAATCAATGACGCTTTTGTTGAAGTAATGTATGAGTTTGGAGCCTGACTCACTTAGTTTCATCTGTCTTTTTCAGGCACACTCAAGAAATCACAATAACTACAATATAACCATAATTTACCTTTGAGACGGAATGTCGCTCTGTCACAAAGGCTGAAGTGTAATGGCACAATCTCGGCTCGCTGCAACCTCCGCCTCCCGGCTTAAAGTGATTCTTCTGCCTCAGCCTCCTGACTGGCTGAGATTACAGGTGTGCACCACCCAGCCCAGCTAATTTTTGGTATTCTGGGGTTTCACTATGTCAGTCAGGCTGATCGCAAACTCTTGATCTCAGGTGATCCACCTGCCTCTGACTTCCAAAAGTGCTGGGATTACAAGCATAAGCCACCATACTCAGCCAATAACTACAATTTTTCTAACTTGAATATGTACCACGTTCTATTTTTACTGTTTTGCCTCAATTTTCTTATTTAATTGTTGAAATATTGGTATAATCATTGTTTTTATCATTTCAACTATAAGGCATCTGAGAATCTTGAGGCTTCACTAACTTGTGGATGTTCACATAACAAGCAACTGAAAATGCACAGCTAGCGTGGGGCTTGCCTGACACCAAGTTAGGTCTTAACTGTCACATCACACTGCCTGCCTTGGGGATCATCAGTGCCTGGCTTTAAAACCATTGTCTTAGATAAATTGGGCCATTCTAGTGTTTGTAGTAAAGAAGCATGGGCTGTGCTCCTGATTCTATCCAGGAATCAACTGAAAGAAACCTTATTCTTTAGGTGATTTTTTCATGTGTATATTACTCTGGTAAGAAAGCTATGAACCCAAGAAACCAGATTTCTAGAGCCAGATCTCCATATCACCAAAGCAAAGAAAATGCAATACTGGGTTATAAAAGATGTAATTATGAAGCATGAGTGGAAAAGCACAGATTATTTTTTAACACAAAATTTTACCAATTACTTACTGTCTGTGGTTTATGAATAGCATTGTAAAATTCCCAGGGTATTAATGAGAACCCTTAACGGAGGGAATTTGTTCTTTCCCAAAACCCAGAACCTTTGTGATGTTTGAGGTTAGGCAACCCTATGGTCCATAAGTAGGTGACTTTGATATAGCTCCCTTGATCACTGTTTGTTTCCACTATTTAACATTGTTTTGAGACAATCTCACTTTGTTGCCTAGGCTGGAGTACAGCGATGAGATTTTGGCACACTGCAGCCTCCATCTCTCAGTTCAAGAGATTCTCCTGCCTCAGCCTCCTAAGTAGTGGGATGACAGGTGTGTGCGACCATGCCTGGCTAATTTTTGTATTTTTAGTAGAGATGATGTTTCACCATGTTGGCCAAGTTGGTCTGCAACTCTTGGCTTTAAGTGATCCATCTGCCTTAGCCTCCCAAATTGCTGGGATTACAAGCGTGAGCCACTACACCTGCCCCCTATTTCCACTCTTTGATGGATTGATTATCATAAAGAAAGTACTCCGACCTCTTTCATACTCACAACTGGGAAATTGTCACGCAATGTGAGATACTCTTTTTCCCTACTCCTCCTTCACTATTGTAGCGTTTCAGTGTCAATAAATAAATGTTGAGACCACACGCCATCTTAAGAATCCTATTCTTGGCTGGGCGCGGTGGCTCACACCTGTAATCCCAGCACTTTGGGAGGCCGAGGCGGGTGGATCATGAGATCAGGAGATCCAGACCATCCTGGCTAACACGGTGAAACCCCGTCTCTACTAAAAATACAAAAAATTAGCCAGGCGCGATGGCGGGCACCTGTAGTCCCAGCTACTCGGAGGCTGAGGCAGGAGAATGGCGTGAACCCGGGAGGCGGAGCCTGCAGTGAGCCGAGATGGAGCCACTGCACTCCAGCCTGGGCGACAGAGCAAGACTCCCTCTCAAAAAAACAAAACAAAACAAAACAAAAAACAGAAACAAAAATCCTAGTATTTGTAACCAGCTCCCGCTTCTCTGACTCTCAAACGCTTCAAGATCTTTACATAGTTTTTGTCTTGTCCTATATCCATTTCTTCTTTTTTCTTTTTTAGTTTTTTTTTTTTTTTTTTTTTTTTTTTTTTTTTTTTTTTTTTTTTTTTTTTTTTTTTTTTTTTTTTTTTTTTGCAAATTAACTGTTTTATAGACACTTAAATGCCTTTCACATAAAACTCTCAGCCAAGAGAATACAATATTTGATCTAAGGCTTTCCACATAAATGTAACTAATATGTATTCAGTATAAATAAATAAAAATTAAATGTAAATTGTGTATATCCAATATAAACATAATTATCCTTTTACAAATAAATTCTGACAAAACAAATAAGAACTTTTTTTTTCCCCCCAGAATTGCTATATATATTTTTTTCCACTTGAAAGTGGCTAGGATGGTTAACACTGTGCTGAATTCCATAGTTGTTTCCTCTGTACATCACAAAATCAGGAAAATAAGTGTAATATTTTCAATGGGGCTCCCTGCTTTTCCTCAGCCTGGACTCTCAGAATCGGAGTAGCCAAACCACATATTTAGGGGTTGATGTACCTTCATCCCTCCGCTGCACAACCAGTCTTGTTTGCTGTATATATTGCATTATGTCTAGTACGTGATAGAAATGAAACACATGCCTATTGTAGACATGAACGTTTTAATGGCTTTAGGTCACTCCCAGCCGAGCTGTCAAACATCTATGTCCTCTTCACAGTATGTAAGAGATGAGATTGCATTTAAACTGTTCCTTCACTATCAAATCAAACCGAAAAGTAAAACTCTTTTCTCGTCAGCTTGTTCTTTCATTCTAGAAATCTGAAACTTCAATGAAAAGAAAGGAAACAGCACACGTACAGTTAAATAACTGCATCAGATTTATATAATAGAACATTCTTGTTAAGAGGGAAGAGTCATGAATTTCAGAAACATTATGAGCAAAATCATGGGATATATTTTCAACAGTGTATTGAGAAATGAGTAAATCACTTGATTAGAATACATTCCCCAAGTGAAATTTTGTGAAATAGAGTTGTAAAGTACATGTGAGCGTCAGCTTGAAGATAGGTTCATGTGAAAGACAAGGAAATCTCACTGCACTGAGTAGATATAAATTAATTAATAAAGGTAAATTAGAAAGGAAGATGCATGATCAAAGGAATTTTAGAAAGATCACTTATTTGCTGAATCCAATAAAGTGATGAGAGAAAAGGTAGAAAATTAGAATGCCAACTCAGTTATCTAGTATTAGGTGTCATAATTTACAAGAAACAAGCTAATATAATAGTGCTAGGTCTTACCACAAGAAGATATTTTGTTTTATATTATGAAGAAATAATTAAAGCTGTTGTAACAGCAGATCAAAGATTTGTAGAACTTATACTTCACCATTTATGCTACTGATTTCATGCGCTATTATGCTTTCTATTCTTTTGTGTTTGCATTTTCTTCTCACTCTAGTACTACTTCAGGTTACTGTATTTAAGCTATGAAGTCAAAGCTGGGCAATTACATTCACATACGTATAAACATTGATTTACTCAGAGAGTTGTATAGAGGTCATCTTGACAACACCAGAGATCTTCCACTGATGAACAGAGCCCACCTGGAGCCAGGGGGAATAAGTACCACAAACTCATGCACCTTCATTTTTCTAAACCTCTACTGGGGCTTCCCATTGGGCAAATCAAACAGAAGCCAGAAGGCATGGGAGAGTGTTACAGTTAATATAGATCAGCCTCTCAGAACAAAGTGCAAGTGGAGAAGGTTGAAAAGAGGATGTGGATGTGCACGATAAAATAAATGGCATTTAGTGTAAGTGTTTCTGCCTACATATGCTCACTAGCACGCACCATTTCTTTGCACCAGTCCAAATTCAGAATTTCCTCCTCGTTGCACATAGAATTTTCTGTCATAAGACAAGTTGTATTAGCTGTAGAAAATTTTTATTAGGATTTTCAGCACATAACAGCAATGCAGACATGAAGCAACCAGCTAATAAAACTGAAAACTAAGTTGATATATTTCTAGAAATATTACTTTCTAAAGAAAAAACAAAACAAAACAAAACAAAATCATGACAATAGATAAGACTATGAAACAAAACGCCCAGAAGTGTTCCACGAGGCACTTCCCATAATAACATGATTAGAGCTGGCAGTCACCGGGGCAGAGGTGCTGGAAAAAATAATCAGAAACACATTATGCCCCCAGACCTTTAGTTATAGCTGCTTTACAAGGGTAGCCAGCGTCTTTTTTTTTCCTTTTTTTTTTTTTTTTTTTTTTTTTTTTTTTTTTTTTTTTTTTTTTTTTGAGACGGAGTCTCACTCTGTCGCCCAGGCTGGAGTGCAATGGTGCGATCTCGGCTCACTGCAAGCTCCGCCTCCCGGGTTCACGCTATTCTCCTGCCTCAGCCTCCCAAGTAGCTGGGACTACAGGCGCCCGCCACCACGCCTGGCTAATTTTTTTTGTATTTTTTAGTAGAGAAAGGGTTTCACCATGTTAGCCAGGATGGTCTCGATCTCCTGACCTCGTGATCTGCCTACCTCAGCCTCCCAAAGTGCTGGGATTACAGGCATGAGCCACTGCCCCCAGTCGCCAGCACCTTTCTTCAAAGATGAGGAGCATTTATGTTCTATATATTAACTTGGATGATCTACAGTAAATCATTCTGCAGAAAGACTGCACTGCACCCTAATCCTAAGGATTAGCATGGCTAATTTAAAATGCTTCACACAGTATTCAACTATATAACTTCTGTATCTAGAAAAAATAGTATATATGTTGGTTATTACATATGTATGACTTCAGGTTTTCAACAGAGAAGGCAATATAAGGTGTCCTTCCTCCCAAAAAAGAAAGAAAAAATACTCTCAGATATCAAAGACTTACAGTCACAGTTGATTCTATTCCACTATCATTGGGACTCCTGACATTTTCTACTTAACTGCTGGCTTATAAAAGAAGTGAAATATGTGACACTGCCCCTTTATTTAAAGATCTCTGGAAGTTGTCTTAGCAGCTTATTTATTTGAGGTAGCTTTAAAACGTAGGGTATCCTAGACTCTGAAATCATAGCCTTGGGCTATTGTTGGAAGGAGACCTTATTGACAAGGACTTCCAACTCCCAGCTCCTAGCTGCACTGCCCATCTGTTAGGTAATTGGCATGTCTCTTCCAGGAGAGAATACAGCCCTGTTGGCAAAGCAATGGTAGAATATCTGGTAAGAAACACAGTAAGGATCAATGGAATACAAAGGGCCTAATTTGTTTTTTAAATACTTAAGCTTTTAGGAAGCAATTGTCACTTAAACTTTCTCCTGATTCCAAGAGCAGATTACCTGCTTTCATTTCTTTTCCCTCTTAGTTACCGAGTATTTTTAGTAGATTTTCATTTTTCTGTTTTTTTTTTTTTTTTTTTTTTTTTTTTTTTTTTTTTTTAAAAAAAAA